>NC_031975.2:21418760-21636260 GCF_001858045.2 Oreochromis niloticus
TGAATCTTGCTGCTGTAGCTTGCATGGTGCACGGGGTGAGTATTGCCCCTTGACACAAACTGACATCTGCAAACTCACATCCTGCAATTCTCTATGCTAATGCATGCATTAGAAACACTAGAATAAAGGCACACAAGCACAGTAGCTACTGGAGGGCACAGCACATTAAGTCAGTGTGTCATTACCCAGTCTTAAATAGCCATGCTTGATCAGGGCTTGTTTTCAAATCTTGATTTACTGCTACCCTTTTATCCACATTTTTTTCAATGTACAGTACAGTTTGATAAAAGTTGCTCAATAGGAGTTGCTCAGAAGAAAAAGCAGACAACATGATACAGCAGGGAAAAGCACTTTGCACATTCATCCAAAATTGAATGTGACGGATGTGACACCTGCAGCTTTTTCCTAACCCACTTATATGTCCAAGCACTGGTCTGTCTCCTGCTCCCAGTTTTCCTGTATACCCGTATTATAAGTGTCATTGCTGCCTGATGTAATTGTCTGTCATAGCTACCCATCTCATGCCATTTATCTTGAATTTTGTTGCTAGCAGTGCTTGTTGTGACACGTGCTGTTGTCCTTTTTATGAAGAAGATGAAGGAACTCCTTTTCTGGCTACATAAATGAATATACACAGCCAGATTGTCTCCAAATAGTCAAATGAAATAGTCTCTTCCTTTAGATTCAAGATGCTCGCATGAAAACCATCTATGAACTCATTTGAATTAATCTGATACTGAAGTGTATGGTTTTCGAACTTGTCATTCAAGTAATTTATGAGTAATGGAGACAAGATTCACTGTTATGTGTGCAGTGTGTGACAGATTTCTTATTGTAAGATCTAAATGGTGCAAAACCGATACAAAGCATAACTTGGCTAGGGTTAGTTGAAGTTTCTTTCAACTTTCCAAAGAACAGTTTTGGTAAAGTATTTAGTAAGCTTTAGACCATATTTTAAAGCACTGATTAGTAATATTTGAGGCTGGCCAGACACTCGTGTTCAGAAGAGCAGCTATAAAGAAAAGCTGTTGGTGTGATCTTTATCCTTTCAAAAGGTAAGTAATATTCACGTTTAAGCCAAACATTACACTGGAAGTTATAGTGATCTGATTAACGTTGTGGGAACTGTTTATTTCAAGAGTAATACACCCAAGATGCTACTAATGTGCCACACCAAAGCTGCATTTAGGAAAGCAAGCATGCGATACAGTAAAACTAAAGGAAGAAATATGAATAAACGACTGAAATGAGAGGTCAAAACAAACTATAACTTTCTTTAAACCTTCTCTTTTCTCTTTTTTATTTTATTTTTTTCAGGCAGCCTACTTTACAGCAACCTTCCCCTACGTCATGTTATTTGTTTTGCTTATACGTGGTGTTACCCTCCCAGGGGCAAAGGATGGGATCATTTATTACCTCTACCCTGACATCTATCGCCTGTTAGATGCCCAGGTAAAGAAAGCACATAGTATTCTGAGACCAGAAAAGCTAGATGTTTTACAGTGACATTCATGCACTGTAGACAGACACACACACAATGATTTTGTTTGACCTTTCCAGGTGTGGATGGATGCTGGCACTCAAGTCTTCTTCTCTTATGCCATAGGCCTTGGTTTCCTCACTTCTCTTGGGAGTTATAACACTTACAACAACAACTGTTATAAGTAAGTCCAGTACTAACTGTCATAAAGATCATTATGATCCTCTTTTAAGTTGAGCATCAGCGTCTACAACACCTGTATTTCTACTTACTGTATTCATTTTATTGCAGGGACTGTTTCTACTTGTGTCTGCTGAACAGTGCCACGAGCATTGTGGCAGGCTTTGCCATTTTCTCTGTGTTGGGTTTCATGACATATGAACAAGGAGTGGATATTTCTGAAGTAGCAGAATCAGGCATGTACTGTTTCACTTCAGTTCAACTATATACTGGACATGAGAGTGGCAGTTTCATACATTTTCTTTGAGGCTTTCTGGTGTTGTAAAAATAATCAGGAAACCTGCATGGCGGCAAACTTTTCACCCTTTGGGAAGATCTTGTGATGCTTCTTTTCTTTCTTTCCATCATAAGAAGCTTTCTGGCAGAGGTCATATTTCTCTTTTGATATTTTGGCTTAAACTTGAATCATCTTAGTTAAGGTGAGTCTGATTAATGCTAACCAGTGGAGAGTAGGAATGCAGAGCTAAATAGGCTAAAAAAAAGAGGCTAAAGTTGGCAACCCTGTATTATTATCAGCAGATAATAATACAGGGTTGCCAACTTTCAGGCTTTTTGGGAAGGTGGCTAATGGTTGAGGCATGTAACTATATTTATTATTGGCAATTAATTGGCATTAATTCATTTTTGGTATATATATATAAAGAAATAATCTGGCTCATCAAACCTTTAAATGTTTCTTTTTGAGGGAGTCAGTAAGACAATAATGCCAAATTTGTTTCCACACCTAGTACACTGGTACGGCTACACCTGTTTACACTCATATGTGTAGACTATGTGCAGGCTTGTGTGGATTGTACTGCAGACCACAAGGCAAACTGCTGTGGCTGACAAAACAACAACAAAAAAGGATGTTTTTGTAAAGAAATTCATGGATCCCTTGGCCTCTCCTTTAGCACCACAATAGAGATAAAAATCAATAAGACAATATACTGTAGTATCCACACATAACGATTCCTTTCTGTGCCCTATAATTTACATCTTCGCTCTATTTACATTATTTGTTTGTAGGTCCAGGGTTGGCATTCATCGTTTACCCACGTGCTGTAGCCATGATGCCAGTGCCCCAAGTGTGGTCGGTGTGTTTCTTCCTCATGATCATTCTGCTTGGGTTGGATAGTCAGGTACTAATCAACCTTAAAGTATGTATGAATGAAGAAATGAAATACTATGTGACTAACGAACAAACCGTATGTTGCAATTGGTTCCTTACAGTTTGTTGGTCTGGAGTGTCTGATGACATCACTGGTTGATCTTTTTCCTTGCCTGCATCAAGGCTATAGACGTGAGCTGCTTCTGCTGGCTGTATGCTGTACCTGCTGTTTGCTGGGACTCTCCTTGGTCACTGAGGTACGTATTCAGTACAGACGGAGCTACACGATAAGAAAACATTAAGGAAGTTTTTGATACTGTTTGACCGATATAGCTCTTAATGTGATTTGTAGTGAGACTGAAAGAACTATATAAGGTATGTAGTCAGCTACTAACTAAACCTTAGTTATTGACACTACATGTTTTAGTGTACAGGTAGAATCAAGGGAAGTGGCCTCTACTGGAGCACATTTAAAACATAGGGATGAAACAGTGGGGTTAAATCCATGTATTCTGGGGGGCTAAGACAGATCTGATGAAAAATAAATGAACAGAATTAACTTATGCTATAAATCTTATATCTAAACATTTAGTTTTACCTAAAAATGAGACCGCTATGGTGTGCTAACTAGAATACAGTTCGTATTTAGGAGTTTTTTCCCCAAGGATCCAATTTCCAAGTATGGAAAAATTCTTTTACATAGCAAGAACACGTATGTGCTCCAGATGTGAGTTTGATCAATTTTGGTTTTGGTGTAACACTATAACCCGCAAGTGAAATCCTTTACTCTTGTCACTGTGCAAAACAAGTATTGCATGTTGCATTCTTGCTCTTTTATCTCCAGGATTACTGCTACAGTGGTGTATACTTCATGAATGACGCCTTTGAGTTGGGGGAGTTGTATCTGGGGATTGCGTGGGTTTCGTTTGGCCACAGTTTCCATGCTAAGCAGACCAGATGCAGCTGTCATGACTGGTGGTTGGGTATCACTTACCTTTGTAACACTGCCTTTTTATACTGGGACCAGCTTGGTATCTTAGCAGGGTTCCCACTGCACTGGAGCCTCTACAGCTCCAGCTGTGACTGACGCTTACTTCTTTTGACGTTCCAGCCCTAGGAAACAGCTGCATTTTAATTATGTATTTGAGTCTTCTGCTCATCTAAGGTTCCTGAATATGTTGCTGTAGCTTCTCAGTACTTGCCCATATGTGTCTTGTTGTAGTGATGCACTTTCACCAGCATGTCCTGCTTGCCTGACATTCAATGCAAAGATTGTGGTTTGACGCTTTAGCAATATTTCTCTTGCTCATGTTTCAGTGTAAGCTTGTGCATTAATCAATGCTTTGTTGTGTTCTTTAAATGAATTAATGGCTTTGCTGTATTATTTAACCTATTTAACACAAGCTAAAGTTACATTTAAGGTGACAGTTAAATATATATGGCTGACATATATATGGTTCTTAATTATTGTTGTTATTATTCTTTAGCTATAATGCACAGAGTCACAGCTGTCAAGCAAGTCATGAAGTTTACATTACTTGCTGGAGGAGGGGTGATGGATCAGACTTGCTATGCAGCTACACACACCTTGCAGTCATTGAGCAGAGCATGCCGTAGTATTTTAGAGTCAATGTGAGACCACCTTGAAACTAAAGCTTGGCTGAAACTGGGCCATGCAACAGGATAATGATTCCAAGCACAACAACAAATCCAAAACAGAATGGCTGACAAAGAAAAAAAAATCAAGACGCTGCAATGGCCCAGACCTCAAACAGACTGAAATGCTACAGCGGAGCGTTAACAGAGCTATGCATAAATAAATGCCTGCAAACCTTAATGAACTAAAGCAATGTTGTAGGGAAGACTGGGCTAAAATTTCTCAGAATCAGAATACTTTATTAGTCATTGAGGAAGACTGGGCTAAAATTCCTCGACAATGACATTAGAGACCAATAAAGAAGTTATTGTTACTAAAGGTGGTTTTATAAGCTGTTAAATCATGGGGGTGCAGGCTTTTGGATTGAGCACTCATAACAAGCCGGATGATCCATTTCTTCTTTAGCCTGGAGCATGTGGTGTCTATGTTTTCCAAAAATTTCAATTCATCTGACCACAGAGCAGTTTTTTACTCCATGTCCATGTTGAATGAGCTCTGGCCCAGAGATAACAGCAGTGTTTCTGGATTGTGTCCACATAAGGCTTTTTCTTTGCCTTCATGTGGGTGACGTGGCAGACAGTGATGTCTGGAAGTGATCTTGAGACTATGCAGTGATTTCCATGACAGAATCATGCCTGTTTTTAATGAAGTGCTGTTTGAGAGCTTAGTGATCTCAGGCATCTAATATTAAGAATCAGCCTTGTCCATATTCAGTCTTGTTGACAGACAACATGTTATGTACACATAGATGATAAGTTGTTTACAGTCTTCACAATTTTACAATTTTCAATTTGAAATTGTGAGATGGAACAGTTGGAAAAGTGATGATGAAATTTTCTTGTTGAATCACTGAATATTGGAGAAGTGAAAATCCGGTCTTTTAGGGCAACTAAACTGGCCAAACGGAGCTCCAACACAAGCGTAATGTAATTAGAGTACCATACCTGGAACGAATGTAGAAAAACATTAAAAGAGATGTCTGTTATCTCAAAAATCTCTTTAAAAAAAGACCACAGGAGAGAAGTTTCTATGATGAAGCACAATGCAGAATCTGGTAGCTAGAAAATGAAAACCACCAGCTTTACTAGATAGCTGTTACAAGTGCTAAATTATAAGAGATGAAAGCTGGAAAATGGCCTAATCTACATGATTTTCCCCTTACCATTTTATTGGTAGGGAAACTAACTTTAATGATGCTCTGATTTCCTAAATTTTAACAGAAAGAAAAAGACACTGATCATCGGAGATTTCATTTGATAAGGTGGATTTCAAGATTCTGGCAAAAGGTCTATAATATTTACCCCTTTCTTGGAAAACACTTTGACACTTGGAAAACGCCATAATTAGGCAACATACACGGGAGCTACAACAACTTATTGTTTTCTGGTGTAATATACAATTTTACAGTATTACCATGGCAACCACAATTAGAATAAACATCAGGATTTTTTATAAGTTTGCATCTAATAGGTATAAAACCATCAAACTGCTTTAGTAAAATTTTAATTACTCTAGTAAAATGTAAATTGTTCCAGTAAACCCTTAAGGGAAAAAAAAATGCATTAGAAAGTCATGCCAAGGGACATGACCAAGCATGCTTGTGTCAACTGTTGTGAGTGAGACGGAGTATGTTTGTGCTTAGCTTTATTTCCTAACTTTCTTTTTATCATTTGATTTGTACGACTGTATATTATTCCTTCTGTCCTTTTTTGTTTTTTTAGGGAGGAATGTATCTGCTCCAGCTGTTAGATCATCATGTCTGTAGTGGCACCACTCTGCTGCTTCTCTCTTTTTGCCAGTCTGTGAGCATTGGCTGGGTATACGGTAAGTCACAGACAAATAGCCAACCAATTACAGACTGTGTTGTGACAGAAAAAAAAAGACACTGCTCAGATTCAGAACAATTTTCATTGAGACACAGACCAGAGTGTGCTTGTTTGGTATAATTTAGTTTGAAATAAATGGCTGGTCTTTCTAATAGCTCTCTTTTACCTAAAGGTGCTGACCGTTTTTATGGTAACATCTCAGACATGATTGGCTATCGTCCACACCCATTCATGAAGTACTGTTGGCGCTACATCACTCCTTTCACCTGTTTTGTAAGTCATGTCAAATAATAATGTATAATTTGTGTTTCCCTTTTTCTTTTACACTGCATTGCAGTATTCGCATGTCACAGTATGTTTGAGTTCAATTCATAGAGAATTTTAGATAATGTTCAATTTCATAGTTTTGTCACTGCAGAGTATTCACACTTTTCAGTTTCACACTGAACAATAATCCACTTTGTCTAATCTCATCACAGGGCACCTTTATCTTCTCCATTGTCAGATATTCCCCGCTGAAGTTCAGTAGCACTTATGTTTATCCGCTCTGGGCCAACATCTTGGGCTGGTTCATTGCCACAGTCTCCCTCTCTCTCATTCCACTGTTTCTACTATATAAAATAATCCAGGGAAAGGGCACTCTTCGACAGGTGAGCCTTTTTTTTTCTCAAAAATGATGAAATCACTGTGAGGTAGCTTATATTTGATGGGGGAAGGGATTGATTTCTTTCTGACAAAAGAAAAACTTTAACTTAAGACAGTGGTTCCCAAAGTGGGGGGTGCGGTATGAATAATAATTTTTTTAAAAAGAATGCTTGGACACTGCTAGCATAATGGACAGGTTTTTTGACGGGGCTCCCACACAAATGCAAAGCAGAGGTTGAAGCATCGCCAAATATGCTTCCAAACCAACTTCCTTCCAAGCCAAAGACTAGAACATATGATGTTGATGAAGCATATCTTGCCTTTGGCTTCACCTGCACAACAGCTGTCATGCCAAGGTAAGTATCCCCGACAGAATTTGTTTCCCCTGCGTCAGGAGCACACGTTGGGCTGTCCAAATCACAGACAAACAGTATCCCAAATTCTTGATTTTTAGTTCACAAACACTTCTTATAACGACTAAGTACTCCAGAAACTTTGGAGGTTTTAGCTCTTTATACAGTAAAGTTACAGGAGGATAAAAAATAATTATCAGGCAATTTATTAATTATCAGTCCTTCGTTTGTTAAAATAATCCTGTCCAATACCACGTAAGAACAATAAATATATAATTTTCTGTTGTAACCCTCAAACTGAATGGTAATGTAACAACACTCATTTTTCACCTTTTCACAACACTAAAACATCACTACTTCCCAGGGGCGTAATTTCCAGGGGGGTTAGGGGGGTTATGACCCCACCAATAATCAGACCCAACCAATATAACCCCCCCAATAAAATTATGAATTATCTTGCATAAATAGGCTGTTGATTTTCTTTACTCATTTCAGGTATTCCCAGCAAAATAGTTGCATGTTTAATCATCTAGGAATTTACCCACAGTTATTTATTTATTTAGACAGAAATCTTGAGCCCCCCAATGTTCAGCACAAAGTTACACTGATGCTACTTCCACGTCTAATTCTCTGTAATGGAGGCAGAGTAAGCAAAAAAATGTTTGGGAACCACTGACTTATGACATACATTGAGCGTTCACTGTTTTTATTGTTTATCTGTGCTTAGTTATTTTGGTGAAGTAATAGCCATAGAGGAGTTTTTTTTTATCAGCTGTTAAATGTATGAAAATGCAGTTAAAAGTCCAAAACCTGTGACCCTGTTCACATTTTCCAAAGCAGTCCAGTCTGAGTTGGAGACTTTGGTTGGCTGATTCTGGCCCCTGGGCCATTTGTCTGAGAAAAGTGTTTGGATTTTCCCACATTATTCAATTCATTGTTTGACTATTTTGAAAGAGTTTTGATGAATGACGTAACTGAATGTATTTGTGCTTTTTTTGTTTAAATCTGGGCAGTTATACAGAAACAGAGGTCTTAAACTGGGTATGTTCAAGAGTTGTTAAGTACAACTTGGACTGTATAAACTGAATCCCTGGCCTTTCACCAGGAGTATCAGCAGGAGATCTCAAATCATCTTCCATAAAAATGGGTTTATAGAAAACACTTGTAGAATTAATGCAGGGAAAACAATGGACTCTTTTTTTATTTCTGTTAAATTAGCGAGCCTTACTCCACCATAATGTGACCGTGGCCTCCGAGTTTCATGTTAAGTCATACTTATCAGCACACTAAATGTATTTTACCTGTTTTGTGTTTTTATTACGTCTTTATGGTATGTCAAATTATAATATCGTAATACTGAATTGTTCTTTTACAGGAAAACTGAATGCAATTCTTTCAATGGTTGTAAAGTTTCAAGATTGCATTTAATTGCGCCTCATATCTTGCAAAAATGTTAATCAAAAATATATTTAAAAATGGCTTTTTTTTAAATACTTAAAACAATTACAATCTACAATTTATCCTTTCTTTCCTCAGCGTTTCTTAGAGCTCTGCCAGCCTGTAGACGAACTGCTGTTTGATCAAAAACTTCTTCCTGCTTTGGGACGAGATGGTACAGCAGACCACACAGAGCTCGCTCCTTTATCATGCAACGGGGAAAACGCTCAATGAACACAATAACATAACGGACACTGTAAATTACTTTGTGCTCTTCTGAGCTTTTATCCATCTAATGAAACTTAAAGAGTGCTTTGAAAAGAACAAGCATGCCCTGAAATTTTTACCTACAGCTTTCACATTTGTACCTTACCTTAGTTTACCTTTATCTAATTATATTTCATCTTTAAGCTTTAATATCTTCAATAGCAATAAACATATACTATCAAAATATATTAGAACAAGCTTATATACTGTTTATATAGTTTGCCTTAAGCGAGCTGAATTTAAACTGCACACACACACACACACACACACACACACACACACACATATAATTTTAAGCTGTGTTACCATTTCATATGAATAAATAAATCCCATCCAGTGATGGGATCAAAATGCTGGCATTCTGATCCATGAGAAGGCAACTCAGTAGTCAGTACTACATTATTCCATGACTAAAGTACTCATGTAGTACCTATCTGCAAACTCAGGCATAGTTTTGAACTCATCTGTTAATTCTTGTAACTGTATCTTGACGGTTGACCAAATCTGCCCAGACAATTGTTACTATTAATTTAATTATTATTTTTTATTATTTTGTATCGGTATTTTGTTTGTTTTGCTTAATAATAATAATAATGGACTGGATTTCATATAGCGCTTTTCAAGGCACCCAAAGCGCTTTACAATGCCACTATTCATTCACTCTCACATTCACACACTGGTGGAGGCAAGCTACTGTTATAGCCACAGGTGCCCTGGGGCAGACTGACAGAGGCGAGGCTGCCATATCGCGCCATCGGCCCCTCTGGCCAACACCAGTAGGCGGTAGGGTGAAGTGTCTTGCCCAAGGACACAACGACCAGGACAGAGAGCCCGGGGATCGAACCGGCGACCTTCCGGTTGCAGATACGCTTCCCAACCCCCTGAGCCACGGTGGCTTAGTCACTTTGTTCATTTCAGTTTAGATTCAATAAGATACGAAAAGTGGAAAAAGCAGCCAAAATCTACAGAAAGGCTGAAGACCACTTAAAAATTCTACAAGAATATTTGGCTCCTTGTAGGGTAGGTAACTGTATTAATCCCACAATGGAAATTGTTGTGTTACCGCAGCAGTATAAAGAATAGGAAGCAAAATATGAAGAAATGAGGAGTGGCTTCCAACGTACTGTAAGTTGTTCTGTTTCGCAATTTCTTGAATAAAAAATTATCCCTATACATTTTTTTGCGCAGTAAAGCAGATTATTAAATTATTTTATTAAAATGTATTTGAAGAGAAAATAAATATTTTCCACTTAGTGAACCAAACTATAACTTTTTTTTCATATATAATTACAAAGTGTGTGTCTGTTGGTAAAATAAGTGTTGGGCGTGTCACCAGTTTTCAAAGTAAATATATTTCTAAAGGTGCTATTGACATGAAATTATCACCAGATGCCAGTAACAACTCATCCAATCTACACATGCAAAGAAATAAAAACATAGATGTCTATAAAGTAATAAAAAAGTACTGAACACACTTCCTGAAATTTATTTACAAAAGCCTTTGTTGGTGATAATGTCTTCAAGATCCTGTATGGAGAAACTTGTCTCATGCATTCCCCCGAATGGATTTTGGTCCATTCTTCCACACAAACCATTTATACTTTTTTCCACTCCTGCACAGTGGGCCTGGACCACCCATAATTTTGTTGCACATATAAAATGACAATGAAGGGCTACTCTATTCTAAATCCTGACTGTTCTGTGGATTCAGGTGACTGGCTGGGCCATTCCACCAGCTTTAATTCCTTCTCTGAAACCAACTGAGAGTTTCCTTGGCTGTGTTTGTATGGTGAACTGGTGTTCTTTTCACTTCCAGGATTATGGCCCCAACAGTGCTCACTGGAACCTTCAGTAGCTGAGAAATTAACCAACAACCAACACCATCAGTATGTTTTGCTACCATAAGGGTGCCAAGGTCTTGAGAGAACTCGCTGGCTTAACCCATCATTAGATGCTTCTTGTGTGTGAAACCTTGGTATTTTTTATAGCCCATCAGTTGGACTGAACCAGCTGATAATGATTTACACTGAGTGGCAGGATTGCTTTCTAATGTGTGGATTAGATGGATTATTACTGACATCTGGTGAGAATCTAGTGAGAATTCCATGTCAAAAGCACCTTTTGAAATATATATTTACTTAGAAAACTGGTGATGTGTTCCCTACTTTATCTATTTCTATATATAAATTCCCCACTCATCCCTGTAGGCAGTCCTTACCCTTTAAGATCAGGTTCTCTACCCGAGGCCTGGGAAATTGAGGGTCCTGCACTGTATCTTTGCTGTTCTTAGGACTGTGCTCTTCTGGACAGAGATCTCGAGTAGTCCAGTTATCCCTGAAACCACTTCTCTGGTGAGCCTGGTGAATGAAAGGAATGGGCTGGGGCTAGAGGTGCCAAATTCCACCATTCCCACCTCCCTCCATTGTGATGACCATTGCAACAGCATTTTGCAGATGTGTTCTCCCCCCTGCTCGGCCATATAAATCTCATAGAGCATCATTTTGAAATGCGCCATGGCCTCCACACGCTGCATATGCTGCCTTCTTGGATGACCTCATCATCCACAGTGACACCTGGGGCGGAGCATGTGCACTGGGTGGCCACGGTCAATACATATGCTGGAAAAAAAAACACAACCCCCCCCATAAAATACAGCTTTGTGTTTTTCAGTGTTTATTTGTTAATTCCATTTCAGGACACAGTTTGCTTCAGTCTTAATTTAAATCGCCCATTTAATGATGTGTGGGTGGCATGACCATGCGCAACAAAGATCTGAGTTATTTTTCAGTTAAAAAAAAAAAACAACAACAACAAAACAAACAAACGAAAAAATCTCAAACCTCCCACTCAGACTTGTAAAAATCATTTTCTGGGACAGGATGATAAACAGAGCAATGGACACACAGTTAGACAGCTGGACTGACCAGCAAGTGAGCGGGTGAGTCAGTTCACAAAATGCAATCCATGTATAGAACAAACAAACAAACAAAGCACAAACAAACAAAACCCAAAGAAAGAAACAAAAAAAGCAACATTTTACAACTTCAACCTAAAGCGCTCTATCTATGCAAGATAGCACGGGGTGCTGTGTAGGAGTAAAGTCAGTTTCAGTCCACTTCTGTCAGGCCACAGGGTCTTCTGAACTCTTGACCTCGCTCATGAATCCACTTATTTGAGACTGACAAAAAGACAAGACAAAAAAAAATTAACCAAGTAAAGCAGCTTTAACATGCTGTCTAATAGCTTTTGACATTTTAAATCATATGAACACTTTTACTTTTTTGTAAATAAGCTTGCACATCTCAAGTACCTAAAGTAAACCACATTTAAGCCTGCTGGATTCTTTTCTTATTTATAATTAATTAAATATTTATACTTGTACAAATGGAAAAGCTAGCAATTATTAGATTTTATTTTTTACAATGTATTAGGGAATTAGTTTTGCTTATTATAGTGCTGTTTTATCATTATTAGTTTCATTTCCTAATTGTGCAGCTGTAATTGTCATTGACCTCCTGTTTTCTGTTTTCTTGTCTTTATGTATAATGAGAACGTGGCCGTTTCCAAACCTATTTGATGAATCACAAATGTGGCTTTATACATCTCAACTACAGCTTACCCCATTTGCTTCCTACTAGGACAGGACAGGCTGCATGTCTGGTCCTATAGTCTCCCTCTCCGCTCCTGAACAAATTATACCAGAACACCGATGTTCCCTGTGGAAAAATAAATAGAAGGCAAATATGATGATAAAGTTGAGTGTCCAGTAAATAAGAGGTTTAAAAGGACTTGGAGTAAAAATGGCTTACTGCTCATGGTATGGTAAAAAGTCAATGGCACCAGAATAATTCTGGACTTGAATTAGCTTTAAAAAAAAATTAAAAATCTTTTTTTTTTTAAATGCCTAGGAAGTGTGTTTGTTCAGCTGTCTTTATTAGATCGTAACTATTTCTGATTTTGTTAAAAAACAGTTTAACTATAAAGTAAACACTAATAGCCCGAGGATAGCAGTAGTATAAAATAAAAAGACGAAGGGAATAATGCAGGTCTTCACACAAGCTCGCTCACAATCAAAGAAACATAAAAATGTCATCACCTTTCTAGGCCAGATTGCTGCTCCAAAGTCAGGGAAGACTGTGGCACCTCCTGCCTCAACATCACTCATCTGAAAAAAGACAAGATAATTTATAATCACTTGTTATCATTGGCTTCTCGTAAGATGCTATTCCATACTACACCATGTCTCAATAAGTTACATAAAAAATAAGAAAGTGTGATTGTTCATGTTGTGAAGTTCTTCCCTCAATGCGGTTAGTTTTCTTTCATCCTTAAACTTGTTTACCAATTGTTACCAGTTTACAGTATAGATAAATATGCACATTGTATGATGTATGAATTTAAACCGTGAACGGGGGTGGGGAGGTGGGGTGCAGCAATCCATACACTACATGCTCTACATCATTCAAAATTAAAATCTTGTCTCATAGGCAGCTCAATGTTAGCAAAGGCAAAAGAAAAAACAAAAAAAACCCCAAGGTTCTTTGTCGGCCTGTTAATGGCGCGCGGACAACAAAACTCTCTACAATATGTACCAGAACTGATTGACAGGTAAACATCATTTTTGCTATGTATTGATATTATTCAGTATTATTGCCAAAGAAATGTTACAACCTTTTGCACTAATTATTGATTGTGAACTTAAAAATTATGACAACACACTGCAGGTCAATTAATGCCACACTATCAGCAGTGTCTATGAAAGTCAATCAATCCAAGTCCAACATTGAGCCAGAGCTTTTGCTTATGCCCATGAAGCCGGAGTGAAACGATGGAGAGTGGATGCCAGGAGACGGCCACCACTGCCTTCAATCAGCAGTGAACAGATACGTGTACTTACGTAGTTTAAAAAAGTCGCCACACGATTTCCAGTGCCTAATCTTTTGAAAGCATCTGGCTCATCTTTCTATAAAGATAAAATTTAAGAGTGAAGATACATAATAACAAACTGCACACACATTACTTACGTAGTTTAGGAAGGTAGCAAGTCTATTTCCATCGACGTGGAGGTTGCTGTCAAAAGGACGCTGCAACAGATGTTTATTTAACCGATCACCAAATAGACTCAAAATTAGAGCCTGCCATTAAGGGCACAAACTACATTCAAATTAAATGTATTATTTATCTGTTATTTGTCAGACGTTTATGTTTTTTGCTTTAATTTGAGTTAAAGACAACTTTTTATATATTTAATAAATTATGTCTTCAAGGGAATAGAAGAGAATCACTCTTATTATTTATCGCATTCTTACCCTCAACTACATAATTGAAAAAAAAAAGGTATATATGTATATGGATATATATACACATATATACACACACACACATGTATTAGTCATTCTGTAACACAAGTAATTCTGTTCATAAGTAAGACATATTTAAGTTAAGTTTCGGAAAGTGGGAAGCATGCCAAGACAAACCACGGAAGTTTTCACATCCACAGTGCACACAAACTTTCACCTAAAAAGTGAACTCACCCTGGAGAAGTCAAAATGTGGCTCATACTGTCCTCCCACGCCATAGTTTGCAACCTGGTCAGCCAATGACAAAAATGACCCTTAGATAGAGGTGATAAATTAACTCTCCTGTCCACTGAGAACTGAATCAGTAACTCATTTTGTTGCTCTGTGTATTATTTAACTTGTGCAAAACAACTAAACTACACTACATAAGACTACAAATCCAGAAGCCACAAATCTCAGTAATGGCAAAAATAATTAATCGATAAAGGGAAATTTTCCCAGCTAATTCTGCATCACTGTTTCTAACGCACTTTTGAAACTTTTTTATTAATTATTTATATCTCATCTTTTAACATTGCAAACTCCTTTACAATACTTTTAGTGAGTAAGAAACTTTGATTCATGCAACCTTGTTAAAGGTTGACTTTATTTTTTTACTTGATTCATTTGTTTGGTTTTATTCACATTATGTGCCAGAGGGTTTTTTTTTATTGTTTGTTTGTATTTAAAGCCATGTAAAGGTTATTATTAATTCATATAGAACATATTTATAACTTGTATAAATATGAATTTTACTTTGAACAGTACATGTCCTGTGTGTGAAGCTGTTGCATGTTTTCAGTATCGGTTTGATGGTTTCATGAGTAAGCTCCGACCACTGTCCTCTAGTGAATTTGGCACTTCAATCACAATTGCTATACCTCGCTTAGAAACTATGAAAACAGAAAATAACCAACTTATGGAACGGTGATGGTTTGGATTCGTCTAAAGACACTCTTAAATAAACCAGATCAAATCAAGTAAAAGTAACAGCATCATTATTTTTTCTTCCATTATTTAAGAGTTAGCATTTAATTTACAAGTTTAAAATAAAGTACAGTAAGCATATGTAAAAGGTATGAGCAACTCAAAAGGAACCCCATAGAGTGAGCCCACAGGCTGCTGTGAGATAAAGCAGATGTACGATGTAAACATGGTCAAAGCTGTAAGTGATTATCTGGGGTTAACGCCTCTATTTGGCAAAGTCACCGGTCTCAGTGGAGCCTTTAGGAGTACAGTTACCTCTGATTTCATATGGGACTGCACATTAACATGAAAAACTATATGATGAGATAAGAACATCTGAACTGGATAGCATTGTTTACCTGTTCCTCTTGAAAGAAAGTGATATTTCATTATAAGACTATTTCATATTATTCATCTGTGATTCATTTTCTGCACATGGGGAAAACTAGTCGCGCCCATCCCCATATTACATGCAGTCACTTTAAGGCTTGCAGAAACTAAATGCTTCTGTGTGTGTAAAATTGGAGTAAAAGACAAAAACTAGCTCTCAAAGAGATAGGTTAGAAATAAAAGACAAGACCAGAAGTCTCCTGTTGGACTATTTGTTTGTAGTTTAGATAATCTCGGTTTCAGCTGGAAAAATGGATCCAAAGAAGTGATGGTGCACAGGCAAATCTGAAGTGAAGACTTAATTATTTAGAGTCTATTCATATATCAATAACTCTACTTTGGGTTACGGAAATCTAATTAAAGAGAAATGCTGTAATAAAAAATAAATAAATAAACAAACGAACAAAAACATATTCTGCCAGGTGAAAGTACCAACTATTTATTTCTATTGAAGTTAAAGAGTAAAAACAGTATTTTTAAGTGTCTGAGTAGGATTTTTGACTTACTGAGTCAACACTCACTAACTACACAGGTTAGGCTAAATATCAAATGTGTGAAATAGACTCGATTACCTGCAATAACTCTGCAGTTTCTACTGTGAGACCGGTGATGGCTTCTATTCTCTGATTGACTCTGTCAATGACGGGGTCCTCCTCTCCTTCTAACCACGCACTGAATAAACAAACATGTATTAAACGTGGCCCACACACACACTTAAAAACAATTGGGAATTTAGAGAAACAAGACTTGATATACAACAAATGAGGGAGATGACAAAGTTTTACTCTGACCTTGTTGTATAAAGTACTCTGAGTACACGAGTAGAGTAGAAAAGCATTATATAAGAACCAGTCCATTTACCAAAGCTATTAAGATTTAGTCCTATTAAAATATGTTTGAACCATCAGCACCATTCACTTGACACATGCAGTATCGCTGGTTCAAGACCAGCAAGAGACCCAAGCCCAGCCTGAGGAGGATACAAGCTAGTGTACTCCTGGAGTCCATCATAAGGTATGCCCCATTTCTAATAAATGACTCATCTTGCACTTGAACTCCCACTGAAGACACAGGTGATGTTAACTGAAGTGTTCACTAACTTGGCTGCCAAGAGATTTTTTTTCTCAACTTCCCTGCTCATTACAAGATACTGCAATTAAACAAAAGTTGTGTATTGTGAATTAATTTATGTACTTAAACTATGTAGTGATTACGAGAAACTAAAAACAACCAAACCAAACCAAAGGATCCTTTTTTCCTGGATGCGTTACCTTTTCGAGACTCTGTAGTTGGCTGTGGTCAGGACACCTGTTTTGGGATCACGGACAGTGGCTCGTGCAAGCTTGAAAAAAATAAATAAAATACAAGAACAGAAAGAAATAAAACATTAAACATAAGAGTTGATCCAATCATTCCAGTTTTACATTCCACTCTTCTCATCCACTCTTAACTGTTAATCCTACATACTTTACAACTATTTCTTATTTATATGCCAACCAATAATTTTCTTTTAATTTAGTCCATGTTTTGCTCTGTACAGCTTAGCCTGAATGAGTTTTTAACACAAAGAACGTGCACTCTATCAGCATCTGTAAGAAGGTAATGTTCAAAAGCTTTCCTCCTGTGCATTAGTCTCATTAACCTTTAAAATAATTAAATATTTTAATGGTGGTCAGCAAGAAAATATTCCGTTTCCATTTCATTAAATGCTTCTTGTCTTACCCTGGGTTTTGCCAGCTCTTTGATCTTCTCAATCTCCTCATCTGACAACAAATCCAGGTAGCGCACAATGTGGGGGCTGTCCCACTCGTCCTCTTCTTTAACAGGCTTCAGCAGAAGATGAGGGTTTCTTTTACCGTCATGGTAGCGACAGAACAAACGGCTCCTCCTCGCTTCAGTCTAGTAAAAATAACAAAGACAATTTTTAATGTTGTCATTCTTTTCAATTTATAACTAACTTTAATGAATACAATGTGTAGTGCCATGCATTTATAATGCAGCCTCATAGTAGCACAGGTATCTGAGCTTGGTAGCAGGGTTGACCGACCTCGTCATCATTTTAAGCGTCTAAACTTTAATAGACTACAGAATTATCTCTGTTGTAAATGACTCTGTACTCCGTGCGTGTGGTTTTCCCTGTGTTCCTGTTTGTTTATACAGAGAGCAGCCTAATTTTGTTGTTTAAAGCAAGAGTTGTAGCTTAGGTTCCAAAAGGGTTACTAAATCCCCATACACTAGTAAAAACACTAATGGAATCCAGTTTCTTTTGATTCAGCCTGCTGACAATAAACACATCTAATTATGCAATAGGTTTCCAGTTGTTGTCTATAAAAGTTTCTGTGCTCTTATTGTGCACAAATAATCACCATGTTTAGACAATTATACTTTAATCCCCCTTTATAGTTTGGTTATAGTTTGCACATAGAAAAATCTGCAACAAAGTCATGGTAAAACTAGTTTCTTATGTACTGCTTTTCAGGATTAAATACATCTTAATTCAGGGCTGACGTTTTTGGCTTGGCTAGTGCTGATTTTACATCAGAAAACAGCCTAACAAGTACGTGTTGTTTACAATTAGCTTTTGACTTGCTTTGCCATACTCCATTTGAGATTACATGCATGAATGTCCATAAAAATCAATGAAAACACATAAATACTCAATTTAGGATTTGGTTTCACAAAATAGCAACTCAAGATAGAAAGTCTGCAGGATGGCTCACCATTTGGATCCCCTCTCCTCTGCACAGAGCCTCGTAGGACTCTCTCTCTGGGAGATGGTCTTTGGGTCTACTGTAGGTTCCCAGCTGAATGGGCTCCTCAGATGGAGGCTGGTAGTCTTGGTTCATCTCACGGAGCTGCTTCATCAGTAGCTGCTCAAAATAACGGAGGTTTCCTCCTGCCCTCTGGTGGCTGGGATCTGTCAATACAACAAAAGTGATTAACAGAGGTAGAAGAACGTGATGATATGAAACACTTTGGAGCCGTGTCCCTGTTGTGTGCTAACAACACATTTCAAACAGTAGTCATAGTAGGTAGACACTGAAAACAAACAAACAAACTAATAAATAACCCTGCAAATCTGCCTGTTTTCTACTTTATTTTGTTAAGACTTTGTGATATAGCTGCATTTACTCATTTGCCAGCAACAGAACAATTCTGAAGTTTTTTACTTCAAATTCATCAGCTATAATGTATCCAATGGTTATTATTCAGATAAAGACAAAACATTTTTTTTTAATCTTGAAGGTTTTCTTAGTGAATACAACACTAAGAAAACCTACTATTATCAAAAACTTTCCCTTTGTGTCTTCCTCTTGTTATTTGTTGTTCAGTTACTAAAGTAACTGAGTTAAATAATGGAAAAAGTGCACCCTCTTGTGGAATTTACAGGTAGTGCCTCTTCATTGAAGCCTAATTAATTTAGTAGCAACGTCAGCTCATTTACAGAAACAAAGAAACTTTAAGTGTATTTTCGTTATTGTGTATCTTACCTGTTGATTCAGTCGTGGTTCTTCTAGGGGGTTAATGTGTTTGCAGTTTGCTGGGTGTAGTTTTACACAGGACTGTAAGCATGTGCGCTTACAGCAATACACATTTACTTAGGAAATTTCCTTAGTGACTACAACCTCAGGATCTCCTGATGGAATTAATATTACTGCGGGTTATGAGACAGTGAGAACATCATGTTTCTCTCCTCCATTTCAGATGTGCTCTGTCTTGTATATATATAGCCAGGTATGTGCTGGAAAATGTCCCAGAAATGTGTTTTCATGCTGTACATTTGTGTCCCACTTTTACGGGCGAGTCACATACTGGAGTATTTCTGTATGAGGTGTGTTATTTGCAGGATATTTTTGCAGCACTTGATGGCATACCGTTTCACCTCTACAACAGCTCAATTCATTTCACTTGACAAGTAAACAAGTATACCACAACTTGAAAATGTAGCTGTAGCCTGTGACCTATAGCTGTCAGAGCCTGTGATACAGAGGCTAAAATAACAGTTTAAACCCACAGGCCGCTTTTTTCTCTCGAATGGACAACACCCAGCTACTGTGGTGAGCACAGAGCACCACAACAGTCAGAGAGGAGAATGAACAGTGGTAACTAGTGAAACCAGAAGAAAGCAAACTATTAATTACAGCACAGTAGAGAAATTGAGTTGTAGAAGAAGGTGTAATTAGAAACAAATGAAAAAGACTCAGCTTAAATCTTTAAACATATTTACATCAAACATTTGATATAAAATATGTGTCCCATGAACCCCATTCATCCAGTTTGTATATTTGCAAGGAAGACTACATCTGTGTCCGACTCAGGCTGCAAATAGAGTGTGTGTGTGTAATGAGCGTTGGTGTGCAGGCAGAATGCTTCATTTGCCTATGTTGTATCTTACCAATAGCTACAAGCCGTCGCGTCAGTTCAATGGCTCGAGGGAGGTCACCCATTTGGTAAACAGAATAGCTGAGGTAGTCCAAAATGTCTGCCTTGGAAACCACAGCTTCCTCGCCATCGTCCAGCTGTTTCAGGGCCTGCTGCAGCCACAGCACGGCATGATAATAGTCTGCATCGTTGTAAGCCGTCTTTCCCATGTCGAAGCAGTCATCCACAGTCAGCACAGCATTGGAGTGCACACCTGATGGGAACCACTCAGTAAGACTAAATGACTGAACAAAATGTACTTAACACATACCATTTTTTTAAATGTGCACCATTTATTAAGTTATTAACTAAGTGATAGCATTGATGTGTACCAGGTAGACAACATTTTACTTAAGAAACTGAGACCTGAAATATCTGGTAACTTAACAGCTAAGAGATACTGGCTTGGTTTACTTTTCAGGAAATGCACCTATTTTTATGAGAAATTAATATGAACTAAACTTCTTTTAACCTGCTATAAAGTAGTAATAAACAGTGTGGTGAAGCTGTGGTTCAGGAGGTAGGACAGGTCATTTGAGCCGTTTCTATCAGCACTGATGTGCATGATAGGTCAAAACACTTAAGTGTGAACCAAAAAGTAACAGACATGACACGCTTAAGTTACTCTTCCCTTTGTGATATTTTAATGCTTTTTTTATATTCAACGCACACTTCTTGCTTACCTGGCAGCTTTCCTTTGGAGAAGGCTTCAGAATCCAGTTGGTACGTGTCCTGCAGGCGCATCAACGCCTTGGCTGCACCCGTCTCATCTTCCTCGTCTGGGAAATATTGTCTGTGTACGGACATGTTGGAGACGAACCCTGGACAGAAATTAAGAATGTCTTTCTGTACATCTCATTTGCATGTATCACATGAAACACCGGCATATAATTCAAATTTGGGTCACTGTAAACTTGTTGGTACTTAATTGTTTACTTACACATGCAGAACAGCAACATTATATTGCTCTAGATGTACCAGCTCTAAAGGTGTAGCTGGAATGTGTTTTCGCCTTTTTAGTCAGTCTCTGTGTGCGTGTCTTCACAGACTGTACTACGCAATAGCATCACAACTGTGCAATACAGTTACTGAATTCTGTACACTTATGCTAGGTTTATCTGCCTTACACAGATATGGTCCTGTGTCTAAACACGTAGACACTTTCAGCTCCAAGTGCACAGAGACAAAGACACACACACACACACACACACTCTTCATTGCCAAAATATGCAGATATGAGGAACAGCTGCAGCTAAAACATGACAAGCTCTGTTCTTGATCACAGCATGTGGACTAAGCAGCACAGCAAACATTTCCACTCCCCAGCAAAAGCTGCATTCATTCTCCTCACATCCATTCTGGAGCTTATATTTGCTCTGTGCTGCTTGCCTTTTGGTTATGCTGAGAGAGATATATTACTGTATATATTGTGTCATGGTGAAAATACATAGAATAGGTGAATACAGGTTGCCAGGTACAGTGGTTTGATCAGTCAGTAAAATTACAAAAAACTTTTCTAAAAGTTTTTCCCGTTGGGTTTTGCTTTAAAAGCCAATAAAAAGAACGCTATTGATTTGGGATTAATAAAGGGTAACATACAGATTTGGCTAAGAAAACATATACTGAAGTATTTTTCCTATATTTTGCAATATGCAATAAGTAAAGTGGCAAATGAATTGCTCTAGACGCAGAGGTAGGCACTGTTTAAACACAGAGAGTATGCAAATATCTGTATATCTGTATCTGCATGGACACAAAAACTCTAGAATTCACATTTAATCTACAAAAACATAAAAAAACAAAAAACATTTCCCCTTTGTCTGATTCTAGCATGCACGTGATGATCTGCAAGATCTCACAGAAAACATCCCAATTTTTCCAAGCAGAGTTAAAATCATGGCACTTCATGAGTGCTCCTTTAGGAAAATACTGTTTTGGAGATATATCCTTACCATCAGCGGGATTCTGAAGCACCAGGCTCTCCAGTTCAGACCACTCAGTGTTGAGTCTCTTCATCAGTTTATAGGCATTCACTGGGTGAGCCAGGTAGCCTTCTGGGTCAGCGGTGGACACTCTGGTCAGGGCATCAAGTTTATTGGCCCAGCTAAGAAATGGATACAGGGTGATTCTACTAGACATTTTATATAGAGACAACACACTTCATATCAACTTACCCTATAAATGTGAGAAAGGATTAAAGGCAAAGTAACACACAGTCGACAGACTAATAGGGGGTGATGTCTGAGAGTTCAGAGTGTACCTTTTTACAGTGGCCAGCTTGGACTCCTCTGCTTTGATGTACTCCCTCAGAGACTGAACCAGCTCCTTTTCTGTGTAGATCAGGTCTGTCATTTGGCCTGTAGGCACACACACAGATATGAAGATAAATTAGAGGTTTCACGGAGGACAAAGTCAACATCAGCTTGTTCATTACTACAATTTCAGGCAATTTGCAGGTTTAGTGTTTCTGAGGCAAAATGACTCATTTCACATTAAAACTCCATCAAGCGATACTTGATGACATGTTGGTGCAGCGCTTAGCCTGCTGATCAGACGGTCGAGAGACCTTTCTGTTTGTTCAGCATGTTCTCCATGTGGGATTTTCCTCTGGGCACTCTTGTTTCCTCCCACAATGATCACAGGCCTATTAGGTTAATGGGTAAATAAATATTAGCTGTAAGACAGGCACATTGGTTAGACTGTATTATAAAGAGCTGTATTAGTGTGTGTGGGAATATGTGAATACGTGTTGTCAGGTACTTTGGTTTGAGGAGTCAGTAAAAAAAAGAAAAAGCTATAGAAATGTTTTTCTCTTGTATTTTGCTTTAAAAGCCAATGAAAAAAAAAATGAATCTATTTCTGGTAACACTTTCTCCCCACCACTCCCCTCAGACTTAGGCTGAAAATAACTCTTGGGCCAAAAACTGCGGGGCTTTAATAGTATAGAATTACTCAGCAAAATTACAGTTAAGCACCCACCCATGAGCCTTGGAAGAGATAGATGGGGTGTAGTGTGCTTAGTAAACATCCTCATGGGATTGCTCAGCTTAACACAAGTTTTAAGAGACAGAGGATGACAAGCCTGCATTGTTTTTGCATGCAAACAGCATATCTGACCATCTAAGTGCATTAAATCATCAGAACAGCATATCAGTACACCTTTCCAAGCAATAAGAACTAACCTGTTGAGCGATGTGACACATATTGTATACAAAAAGCATTCTCTGTTTGCCAGTAATGTCTCTGTGATTGCACAAAGCAAGGACATTGTGTAAGAAAAGCTTTTTTTCCCTTTTAAAATGGTTCAAGAGAATTTCTACGGAAATCATGTTGAATATCTGAGCACTGATTTGACAGAAAGAAAGAAAAAGGAATCAATGTACCACAACTATTTCTCCATATAGTTATTATTAGTCCTCTTCTGGCCACATCCTCCATTTAATACAAAATGCAAAGCACAGATGTGCATTCTTGAGCAATTCAGCATCCTATTATTGTGGTCAAACGAGGCCGATCTGATTAAAAATAACACACAGTTAATTGGTAAGGCATCAATCAAGATTGTTTTTTCTTAATCCAGAGTAGCACTGAGCTCTTGACCCGTGGGCTTGGTTTGATTAATCAATTGAATGAATGAATGACTATTCATGCAAGTCTTGTAAATGAGTCCCAAGTAATTCCAAACACTTGATGACAGATTAAAGGCTCACTCACTAATGCTTTCTAGTTTCTGAGGTTCTAACACTAAATGTTTAAAGAACTGACAAAGTTTCTTTAAATTATCTTGAGGATAATTGTTGGAACAGATACTAATGTTTTATTTTCTATTTGTTCTCTTGACCTTTTAAAGAAAATATTTATTTTATTTTGACGCCTTCCAAAAGATGGGATTTTTTCCCCACAATTTTATTACCCATTGACTTATAATACAACAAAAAGGAGGCAATACAGGTAAGCAGCAATATCTTTCACATTCTACCAGTCTCTCTCTCACACACAGGACACCGATCGGCCTGACTCATTTTTAAGAGTCAGGCCCAAGGACACTTCAGTATGTGAAGGAGGCAGCGACACTGTGATAAGTGGACTAGCTGCCCTGCGAACCAGTAAACCTACCAATGGATGTAAAGATCTCTGCCCGTGTGGTCCGGCAGCAACACAGCAGGACCGAGGAGACAAAAAGCAGGAGTTTGCTCATTCTGCCTTGTTCAGTAACCTGCAATTACATAAAAAACATAATCACATCATGTCACAGTGGCACGCAAAATAAACTAGTTATGCCGAACATTATAAAGCATCTAAAGAGATTTTTTATCCACTGCTCTCTATAAAACTCTATGAATAAAGTGTCTTTTTTGAAGTATTCCTCCTTAAAGCCGTTTAACACAATTTGTAAGCGTATCATATATAAATAGTTTCAAATTTTCAGTTTGTGTTACACCAAGTCTGTAGTTTATTCAGTGACTCTGTGTTTCCAGACTAAATTTGCAGATTGCCAAACAATTCTCAAAGTTTCCAGCACGTTTCCTACAAATGAGTCATGGTCTATTGTTCCCAGTTCTCACTGAGAAGGGAAAAATAGGGGACACAGCCGTAATTGAACAGTATATTTTTAATATGTTTATGTGTGTAATTTTCTCATTTCTCTTTCCATCAGGGTCGCGCCAGGTCGGCATAAGTTCATTTTCAGTCTCCTGCTCTACAATTTAACATGACAACCAGAAAATTTATTTTGGAAACGAGCTCGTGCACTGAAGATAATCTTATGTACCTATTTACTTACTTACGTGCCTTGCTGTTAAAAATATAACCTAAATTTTCATACAATTAGATGCATTTGACACACTAAATAAAACACAATAAGGCACAAAACCTCAGTGTTTATTCATGGCAGACTTTGCCACAATGCATTAGTTGTGTTATGAGGATTAAGTATCGGAGCCAGCTACAGGGCTGAAGCAGAAAAAGTAGAAGAAAAGTAACATCAGTCCAAGACTGTAAAAAGCAACTGCGTGCTACTTTCTCCTTTCCTTCTGTTTTTAAAACACCACTTCTCACTGATGACTGTTTACTACACTATGTTTAAAACATACACATCTATAATTCTAACTGCAAGCACAGACACATTGATGTTTGAATAAATTTGAGTAAAGAAATAGCTTAATAACCTCCTGGAAAGAAAAGAACTATTTGACTGACATCTTCTGGGCAAATACAGTGATTTTCTACAGTGACAATAAGAAAGCAACATGGTGTCCAAAAGGAACAAGCATAACAAATTTACAGGAAATAAATGTCAGTGTGTAAGCACCACATCTGTCTGCCAGTGATGGTGTGAGGCCTTTGTGAAAATAGACACAAACACAGGTGGTATGTGGCTCATATGTGACATCCTGACTCTTCTGATGGGGTAAACATCTGACACAGACATGCCGATGCTAATCCACAGAAGAAAGGCTGAAATCTGAAATCTCCTTCACGTGTATAGGAAAGAACTATTTTTCCTCATCGTCTCTTTTAACATTTACAATTACAGCTATTACACTGGAATGTACCACAGAGGGTGTAACTTTGTAGCCGTATGATCAAAAAAATGATATGACTGGACCAAGATTCAGAAGAGATGAAGCAGCACACATTTAGCCACACTGTTCATTTTGGGATTGAAAGAAAAAGTTACACATTTTCAAAACACAGAAAAAAAACCTCCCACTGTCTCTTCCTGAATGTATGAGAGCTGTAAATCAGTTCACAAAGAATATGATTAAATTTGCATTGTACGCAGAATAATTACATTTGCATTTGAGTGACATGACTGACAAAAAGCACAACCCTTATGCTGAGATGACAGATGTATATTGGCTGAAAACCTTTATGCTGATCTCAGAAAGAAGGCTAAGACATTCTTTAATGCAACTTTGTGTGCATTACTAAGATAATATATTACTAAATATACCTCTCAGTATAAATTCAGCTTCTTGTGTGTTACCTTTAAGCATTTGGAGTTGGCTTAAACACTGGCTAGATAATCATCACCAAAGTCTCAAACTAAA
The DNA here is from genome assembly GCF_001858045.2 of Oreochromis niloticus. Classification (NCBI taxonomy): domain Eukaryota; kingdom Metazoa; phylum Chordata; class Actinopteri; order Cichliformes; family Cichlidae; genus Oreochromis; species Oreochromis niloticus. Next base: position 21,444,926 of record NC_031975.2, read on the forward strand.
AAGTAAACGATTGCTTCTCTCGCCTTGTAATTTACAGCCAGTATCATTGCTCAGCTCAAACAGAGTCTGGCCTGTTTCTGCAGGCGGCAACATTCCTGAAAAAGAGGTCTGTTACACTTACTACCCGAGTGGTGTCGGGTTTTTCTAGAAAGTAAAATGAGGCTAGGATGTCCAGAGAGGTCCTGAGAGGGCAGGTATGCACAGCTGCACTTTGTACACAGGCCAAAGTTGTGTGCATGCATCTCAGACCTGGGTAGGTAGGAAAGCAGGCAGATCTTCAACATTTTGCCATTCCATTAAGGAGCATCAGTTTTAATGTTGAGCATTTGCAAAACTGTCCTGAACTCAATGATAATAGCCTAAAAGTATATCCGCCAGCTCATACTGGGGTTGAGTTTGTTCAGACTTTCCTGCTTTACATGGAGGAGTGGCTCTGTAAGTGAGATAAGGAACCAAAGCAACACAGTCTCTGGCAAAGACATCAGGATGCAAGGTCTGCAGTGGGGCAGGGGTTCCTATTAGGAGCAAATGTTTGCACTGAGAGTAAAACGTTCAACTTCTGTGGTCCTCTTGTTCTACTCTTCTATGGAACTTCACGTACTTGACAAAAACTAAACACATAAAAGCTTGGCTGGTCTGTGCAACATCTGTCCGACTGGTGAAAACACTAAAATAAATGTGAGTTTTAAGAGGAAGAAGATTAAACATATCATTGTGCAAAGATAAAATGTCTGTCATTTAATACATGTTTATATAAATATTTCATTTCTAAGAAATGCAAACAAGGGAAAAAATGAAAGCATGTATGACCTCGGGCTTGTGGAAAGAGGATGGAGCTGTCTGAATGATGTAATATTTCAACACTGCTGCAAAATACTTCTACCAAATTCTGAACAACTTTAGTTTTTTTCCCTGAAGCTTAACCTTGAATCTGAATGGCTCATGTTTGCAGGACATATGGTCCATGACAGCACGGGTGGACATTCTAGCCAAAAGACCATATGTTTGAGTCACTTTAAAGGCAAAAAGTGCCACTTATTAATCTCTGCACCCTGTTTTTCCACTCTGACTGTTGTGTGAATGTTGTGAATGTTTGTCCACTCACAGCTACTTCAAGTCTGGTACACTAAATCCGTTACAACTCCAAGATGGAAAGTGTGTCCAATGAGCACCCCAACAATTTTGTAATCAGTCACACATTTAATTGGGTCACGCATGGTAGATCACGTGTTGTTTTTTATTTAATGATGACATCTGTACAATTCCTCTGGAAAATTGATTATATTCCACAATGTTAAAAACAGTGACATCACCCACCCATACATAACAGAATAGTTTAAATAGAATTTTGGATGAGGAGGAAAGAAGTCGAAGAGCCGAAAAGAAATTCATTTCTGAGTAGATTTTTGGCCCCAAACACCAAATTCCAGTGTTTTGATAAACCTAGATGGGAGTAAATGCAGCTATCTTTGCATGTAAGCAAAAAAATGGAAGTTGCATGCCAGAAAACTAAAATCTGGAAAGAGAGAAGAAGAAAAAAAAATGCCTGGTACTTGCCAATTTTTTCCACTCTGGTGCACTAAGAAGAAAAGCAAGCAGTTGATGCTTAACAGATATTTTAACGACTGATGGTAATCAGTAAACAGGACTCAAACTCAACGCCCACACGCAGACATAGACACATAACCACACCACATGCATGTCACACGGTGCGCCGCATACAGCATCTGCCTGTACCATACCCAGAACAGGTGAACATGCCCAGGCAATCAATGGCCATCAGTCTAAGACACAGAACTATCCTCCAGCAATGAAAAAAATTCCAGAGTCAACCTGGTGATCGTTGCTACTCTGTGCAGTTCAAATTACACTGTGGGCAGGAAAAAAAGAGATTTCCCTCTTTAACACCCAGCATAGGTTGGTTACGGTTTGTGCTTTTTAAGATCCTTACTGACAAAGTACTAACAATTTGCTCAATTCTTCAGGGCTTTTAGTATAAGCGGGCAACCCCTTCATTCAGTTTCATCTAAAGCCACTTGCACTTTGACTTTCACTTCCACTAAACGTCACAGGATGAGGTCAGCAAAGTGGAGCAATTTTGTGGTTTTATGTGGTCAGCAAATCAATGGAAATACTACTTATGACACATCCCCTACTTTGATATGGAAAGAGAGCATTCCTCATCCAAGATCCCAATCATGTTCTGCTGACCATGGAAACAGATTATCCAGAGGAAAAGCATGGAAAACTACTGACTTCTACTGTGGTTTATATTAAGGCAAAGTTGCTGGAGATCAATAATAACCCAAATCACCCTAATTTAATAAGTTATTAAATAAAACAAAAGATATTTTATCTTTGCATTTATTTGGGGATTTTACCTACTTGACAGCGAGACAGTTGTAGCATTCAGTTTAGTTGAAAACAGTTGGATCAGGACAGTGGCCACAGCTTATTTAGTCAAAGAGTCACCTGTCTTCTGGGTTTATGCAGCTGGCAGATGTACGAAAGCCTTTTATTTGTTACCTTCCATTTATACACACTCCCATAACAGCCAGAGACAATTATTTGCATTCTACCATGGATAAATCACTGCAGGGCATCACTTAGCTACCAGGCCAGTGTATTTAGTGACGCTGTGCCATTTGTTAAGGGAGAACAAAGCCCTTCTTTTGGAGCTATGCAAGACCTAATCTTTTGAACCCAGTGAACAGAAGGCAGCCACAGCGAATTCACTCCCTTTAAAGGGAGTTAATTTATATTGCAAATACATATAACAGCCCTATATGACCTATTTCTACGACTCTAATGTGAGTATAATAAGCATTCAGATGTTTTACATGGTTAATTCGGTAGTTTGATAACTAACAATTTTTCGGTCATTTTCAAAGACATATACATATCTGATAGCTGCAAAATTGATCTTTTTTATTACTCTAACATTAGATGAAACTAATATTTTTGAATTTTGTATAAGTACATGTAACTGCCACTGCTATCCGTTTCGTTTTACATGGTTATTTGGCATAATAACAGCCAATAGCGATCAAAATACTCGTTAGTTGCAGAGCTAGAGGTGTTTTGTTTGAGATACATGAAATAGAAACAATGTCACCGCAAGGCTGGAATATGTGTCGATATAACTACTAACATCAGACCAATCTTACTCTGCGTGAGAGCAGAAATTGGGTAAAGATGAGCAAAACTCACTCTTCCTCCGCGACCGAGTGTGCAGACCATCTCCAGAGGCAGAGGAGCCGTTCCAGTGACGTCAGCCCGGGACGGCTATTTCTAGAAATTCCCAACACTTCCCTTTTTTTTGGTCCCGTAAATGTCCTGTAGTCCGTGCTGTGTAGAGATTTTAATTCACTGTACCGAAAAAAGCTACACTTTCCGCTTTAAAGTATGTGTGTGTGTGTAAAACACAGAATGTTATCCAGGATGCTCGGTCACAAAGTTTCGCGCAAACTTTCAAAACTTTCTCCCTGTCCGCTGTGGAACATTTGCTACTCAGCTGTGTCTCGCATTATAATGTAACCTGCAGAAACAGCACGGGAATTAACACAAACCTCGCTGAATAACATGTTTTGTTTTGTTTCCTTTAACCTTGGGAACCTGATAGTCTGTACAGTCTGGTGCACTAAAAAAAACCAAAACAACAGAAGCCTGTTGGACCCACGATTGACAACCATCCCAGCATGTTCGGGAGGCATGCAAAGACTCAGCCGTGATGTAATCCTACACAGCATTTAGTGCGATAGCTAATCCGAGACAGCATGTAATGTCAGCTTACCTTGATTCTCGTGGCTTTCAAACAGGATAGTCACGTTTGAGAATGTGGACGCAAATCCACTTGGCACCTAGGGGTTATGAAAAGTACGGAGAGGGGAGGAAAGCGCTGCCACGTACAGAACCTCCCGAAGGGCTCACCTTAATGCTTCGAATAGATGCGCAGAGACATTCCTGCGGCTTCTAAGCTGCAGGGTGGAGAATCAGCTCTTCTTATTTAGAAAGAAAGACTACATTCCTTTTTTTTAAAAAAATAAAAAAATAGTGTGCGTGTAGATACATATATGCACATTTTTAACTTTACATGAATACGATTTTTTTTTTTTTTTTTTTTTTAATGTCAGATTATATACCACCCCGTTTCATTTTACATTTTGCACTGGCAACTGTATTTATGTAGCCCATTTCATTACATGCAAACTCAGTGTGCTCAATACAGAAGAACATAAAAACCTGTGTAGGTTTAGAATAAAGGCTAAAGGCAACAAAAATAACTATATATATGTATATATATATATATATATATATATATATATATATATATATATATGTATATGTGTGTGTGTGTGTGTGTGTATATGAAAAGCAAAACAAAATCGATAAAACCAGAACCAAAAAATACTTATTGAGCCTGTGTAAGTAAAAAGGTTTTTAGTTTGTTTTTAAATGCACAGATGCAATTGTTCTCAGGTCAGCAGGCAGCTTGATCCAAAGACGAGGACCCCAGTAAGTGAAAGCACCCTCAGTACACTTAGATCTAATTCTAGGAACAGCTAAAGGATCTGCACCTGGTGACCTTAGAGGGCTGACTGGACTGTAAACAGTGAGCAAGTCAGAGATTCCCTGGGGGGGCTTATTAACTACTAAACGGATTTTAAAGGTTCTGTATTGCACTGGGAGCCAATGAAGTACCTTCAATACTTGGTTTGTGCTCAAATTTCCACATATCTGTAATGAGTTTGGCTGCTGCATTTTGAATGAGCTAAAGTCATCCTGTTAATGGTTTGGATAATTTTGCCTTAAAATAATCTAACCTTCTTGATGTGAATGCATGGACCAGTTTCTCAGAGTCAGTTTGAGATAGAAATGTTCTAACCTTGGATATGTCTTTTTAAGTGAGTGAAAGCAATTCTCGTAATTCTTGTATTGATGTAATTATCAAAAATGATCAAAACTGTGATGACTGTGCAGAATGATACCGAGTAATATGGCGTCCAGTAGTTAATGTCATCAGTGCAAATCATTAGTTTGTGAGCAGAGGATAGATCATCAGAGGAAAATAATAAATACAACTGTGTGTCATCTGCATAAGATTGGTAGGATATATTGTTATTCTTTATGACAGTACTAAATAGGAGCATGTAAAGGTTAAACAGCAATGGAATAAGGACAGACCCTTGAGGAGCCCCTAATTAAATTTTGAGTTGTTCAAGTTGTAAATTGCTAGTTGAAACATAAAATTTTTCACCCTTTAGATAAAATGAGAACCAATCAAGAACCTGTTCTATTAAACCAACTGTGTCATGCAGCCTTTGAATTAAAATGTCAGGATCAACAGTGTTGAAAGCAGCAGTGAGATCGAGAAAAACTAAAATTCTTTGTGAGTCCCTACTGATCTTTAGGTTATTGATGACATTGATGAGAAATTCAGAGAGTATGGTTTTGGAGGGGTTAAGTAGTTTGTTAGTGGATGAAAATACAAAAGCAAAATTAGACTGGTTATTGTTAATGAACTGGAAGATGTAAGATTGTCTTGTTAATTTTATTTTACTGCAGTAAAGTGCATTTTTATGGCTAGATTATCCAGGTCATTTGTCACAATAATTCAGGGTTAAAAATATACATACAGGCTCAGATATATACAGACACCCCCACTAATATTTGGTAAAATGACCTTTTGTAAATTACACCTCAGTGCTTTTAGTAGCCATCAACAAGCTTCTGACATAATTCCAGCTGGATATTTGACTGCTTTCCTTAGCAGAATTGCTAGAGTTCATCTGAATTTGCACTGATCCAGTATGGTCCATATGTTTTCAATAGGGTTGACATCAAGACATTGGGAAGGCTATTCTGGAAGCTTAATGTTTGCCTGCTCTATCCATTCAAAAACTACCTTTGATGTGTGTTTTGGATCATTATCTTGTTGGAGCATCCAACTGTGCTAAATCTTTATCTCATCTTATAATAAAACTTTATTTGGCTTGTCCACGTGGGTAGATGCAAATGTCAGTCGAGCTTGGAGCAGGAGTTTCTTTCTTGGTTGATGTAAAGGTTCCTTCACTGGTGTTCCAGCAACAGAACTGAGAAATCATTAAAAGCCCCAAATTGCCATGACATTCATATCCATGTTAAGTGTACAGTATGTAAACTTTTGACTAGCTGTAAATACAAAGGTCACCTCATCAAAAGTAACAGGGTAATGTTACACTAAAGAACTAAACACACATACTGAACATACTAAATAGTTGTGTTATACAACTGTCTTAAAATAAGAGCACCGAGATACGTCATCGACAACTGTACTTCACTTGAAAGGAGAGCAACAGTAACACCTGCATTCACAATTCACTGGAAGCTCCCCATGAAGGAAACTTTTTTCAATGCTATATATATATATATATATATATATATATATGTATGAAGGAAAAGGAAATGAAGACCATTTTTTCCAAGGAATCCAATTACAATAAAGTCTTTTAGAATATTTACGGTAATGTGATCCCTGCAATTCGGCACGTTTACAGTTGGGTCTGGGTTTCCACAGCTTGTTCGCTGGGTGGACTAAAAACCATCTGGAGTATTTTAGCACATTGCTTTTCAATTACCTGCTATTCTTGTAGTCTTTGCCTGTATTTTTCATTTTTCCTCGCCCATTATGTTTGTGTATTATGTGCACTTTCTCTTCCAATGGAAGAGAAATTCTCCTCAATAACATTTAATAAGCCTACCTTGTAATAAAAACTTGTATAATTACAAGGCTAGAAATGGGATTGCAGAGGAATATACTGTAACACATGGAAGGCGTATGTGATGAAAGACTTGCTGAAATTGCAGCAGGCACTAGTATTGTTTCTGCAGTGAATAAGATGCTTTAATGTGCTTTGGCTGCTTGTATGAGAAAAATATAGCTTAGCTCAACTGTATCAGTGTAGTGTTTTGTATACAATATACTACACTACAATGTGTAGATAGAAAGCAAACCTACCTCTTTCTGCTATGTGACCTATTTTCTCCAGGGCTTCAATAAATCTTGTTCCTCCAAATCATGACTCATCATTACTCATACGAAGAGGGGGTTTTTTAACCGAAGGAGGACAAAACCAACTGTTCCACATCCATCTCTTTGTACTTTATGTAAAAAAACTAACAAACATTAAAAAGATTATTTTTAATTTCTACACAATTTCCTCGGTAAAAACTACAAAGAACTGAAAAAACAAATCCAAACTGTTAACAGTGTTTTTTAACATTTAAATGTGAAGAAAGAATTACAGAGATGTGGTCTGAAATTAATGATTGTACAGCTTACATGTTTAATGAATTTAAGAAGCAAGAATTGAATACATATGTTTGAACTCACCAAAATCTTTTAATAAATGATGCTGAAGACTCTATGACGTCTTTTAACTTCACAAGGCCAAAGCCTATTAATTACTCATTAGCTGATTAGTTGATCATGATTGCATACATCTGGTTATTTTTCTTTGGCAGCATAAAAAGGACTTGTTTGACAGCATTCATTGGATTGACCAATACTCAGAACAATGGGAAAGTCCAGTGGATTGGGATTGAAGACTGACGATCTAAGAAGGAGAATTATAGCTTTACACAAGTTGGAAAGCCTTCTTGGAAGTATTTTAAACAACTGCAAATACCAAGATCATCAGTTCAATCAGTTGTATGGAAGTACAAATTATTGTGTCAACATTTTGCCAAGATCTGGAAGGAGACCCAAACTGCCACTCTCATATGAGAGGAAATTGGTTAAGATGTTCAGGAACAACTACCAAGTCTCAAGCCTAGTATGAAGTGGAAACTGCTCAAACATCAGTGTAACTGTTCACAGCGAGGTGAGTTTTACATCACCAAAGTCAAAGTCAGCTTTATTGTCAAAGACTATATGTACAGTCGTACACAGGAATTTGAAATTGCAATGCTCCCATGGCCCTCAGTGTACACTAAAACAATATAAAGATTAAACAAAGTAAAATAAATAAGTAATACAAAATAAAAGTCTTATGTACAGCACAATACAATACTATAAAATGATTTAAACAGCAGTGCCCAACACAATCATAATGAGTGTGGGCAAGTTTGTGTGCAAGTGGGAGTGGGCAGTCAGTGAAAGGGCAATGGTGGTGGGTCAGAATTTGTATGTTTGGGGGAGCTGGGGGTTCAGAGGGAAGAGGTAAACGCAGGTCTGGAGTTCGTGTGTGTGAGAGCATGGAGTGAAATCAGCATCCTGACAGCCTGATGGACGAAGCTGTCTCTCAGTCTGCTGGTTCTAGCCTGGAGGCTCTTCAGTCTCCTTCCTGATGGCAGCAAACTGAAGAAGCTGTTGGATGGATGAGTGGAGTCACCTGTAATGCAGAGGCAGGTGCAGTAGATGTCCTGGAGGGAGGGAAGAGAAGTACCCACGATCCTCTCCGCTGCTCTCACTACTCATTGTAACTTCTTTAGTTTTAGAGTCAGATGAGACAAAGATTAAACTATTGGGCCACAGTGACAAGAGTTTGAAGGTGTAAAGGTGAGACTTTTAAATCTAAGAACACTGTAGCAGCTTTTAAGCATGGTGATAGTAGCTTCATGATCTTAGGCTGCCAGTGGTCCTGGTATATTACAAAGTGAGAAGAAGTAGAACTACATCCAAATTGAAGAGCTAGATGGTTGAAACTTGGACACAGTTCAAACAGGACAATGATCCCCAGCACCAGCCTCAACCCAGTTCTGTACTAGGAAACCAACTCATTTAAAGAACTTTGCCAATTCTGCCAAAAAAGTTAGTCAAATACCCAATTATGGCAGAAGCTTCTTAATAGCTACCAAAAGCATCTGGGTGAGGTACCACTTGCTTGACAAGTTGGATTTTTTTAAGTCATTAAAGGTGTATGCTGCAAATCACTCCCTGGGAAGGAAAAATGAGTGTATGTAAACTTTCAACTTCAGCTTTTTAACAACATTGATGCACTGTTCACTAAGGTCCACTTGGTGACAGCAGTGTTCAATGGATGGAAAAACAAACCTGCTTTCACAGCCTCAGGTCCCTTCACCAAGTTATTTTCTGCATTCATAGCAGGAATTAGTGCACACTCACTCTGTCTCCCAGAAACCCCTTATGCAACATTCAAGAGTCAAAACTTTAATTGTTATTTTATTGTTTTCTTGTGCAAGCATAATAATATTACAGTCATGCCAGCCTCACATGCTGTGCTAACAATGAAAAACAAACAGTGGCACATTTTGAAAAAAAAAGAAGTATTAAATAAGAAATATAAACTATATTAGACTATCATTGTTATGAAATGACACATGAGTTTGACTGTTTATGTTGTCATGCTAATATACAGCCTTACCGGTTGCAACATATTTTGAATTCTTTGAGAAGGAGTAATGGTTCATTAGTTGAGCCAGTCATACTTAGTAGAAATATCTAACCTGTGCCCAGGACTGACATGCTTTGTTTTAGAAACTAACAAGATTTGTGCCACCTATAAAACTGTTTTCTTGTTTTTTGGTCAACAGGTGTTGGTCTTCACCTGCTTCACAATGTGCTGGATTTAGCACACAGAAGATGCTCTCGATTACATTTCCAATTAAAACACACATGAAACAGCTTATCTGACTGTTTACAGGATAACAATACAGATTGAAACTTGCCGATGACATAACAGGACTCTTTTATTGCTAGGAAATAATGACAGCAATTTCCCCATGCTGTCATGCTTCAGCAATGAAAAACAAACCATAATTTTCATACCTCAACATACAGTTTGTTCCTTAAAAAAACAGACTGTAAAACTGATTCAGCAATTACATGAGAGGAAGTGAATGCTTGGCATGTCATACTGTCCAACAGAAATCCATCTGAGAGTATGAAGATTATGTCATTCCTTTTTGATTTACGTTCTTGAAGACACTGTGCGGAAACATTTCCTCAAAATATGTTTTCTGGTTCCGTGTGGAATCGATGCCAATATATCACATGATGACAAAATGACCACAACAAGCCACTCATCTACTCTGATCTATTCATTTATTTGAGATCAAGCTTTTCCACATGTTTCTTAACATCAAAGTTCATCCTCTACTAGGCTCAAGCCTGTAAGTTGTGCATCAGAAAGGCCATAAGGTGACAGAAGCTTTCTTATTGTGTATGGATGCTTTTAGAGAGAAAGCATAGCACTTGAGTGTGTGGGCTCTTTTTGTGTGCTGTATGCCTTATCTCTGGTACGTACGTGTGTGGCAGAGTGATTGAAAGTGAACACACACAGAGCAAGTTTTGGGTTTCAGCAGCTGTAATCACTCGTCATCAGCCGAGCTCAAGAGCTCGACAGTGAATCGAGGCTTTGTGCCAGTGATTTCACCCTGGTGGGAGATTAAACAATCCTGTAAGAAACAGAGAAAACAAATGTGTCTGTGAGTTTTTTTAGTTTTTTCTACAACGTATGATGTCCGGCAAATCACTACAAATTTACATTAAAAAGCAGCATTGTGTGTACTTCAGCGCAAAGTAATGACTCTGGACAGGCTGCAGTACCTGAGGATTGGATTACACAAGCTGTCTATCAACACAAACCAAATGAGCCCCCTCAGGACAGGAGGGGTAATGCGTAGATGTCAAATAGTATTTGGAAGTAATCCCTAACATTTGTTTTTAGGAGCTAGGATTCCCAAATGGATGGCGTTTGACACCAGATACCCTTAAAAAAAATTCACAGGAATGCGTTGCAAAGTTAGCTTGACTGCTGTGTTATTGACAGCTTTGCTGACACAATGTGGACCTTTTTATCTTTGATACCCACTTATCTTGTCCAGGTCAGCAAAAGTCCCATGAGAGTTACACCCTGGACAGGTCTGGCTATCTGGTAGACAAACACCATTTTTATAACTACGGGTCATTTAAGGTCAACAACAAGTCCAACCCATTAAGGCTGGGTGTCTTTCAACTGTGCAGACCATTCTGTCCAAGTCTGCGAATGATACCAATGAAAACAAAAAGTGGCCTCAAGGTGTTTTACTGAAAAGAACAGCAATAAATCAATAAAGGTTAAAGGAAGTGCCAGACTAAATACTGTTCAGCATGAGAATCAGTGATTAGTCAATAAAGTACATCAGAAGAAGCAGTTAGAAGAACTCATATTAATTTAGACAACCCAAAATTAACCAATACACTTGAGGATAACAGGAAAAACTGGAAATAACCCTAGAAATTTGGGAATGGGCAGTATTAAAGCTGCAAATAAATGAATAACTCTGGTAAATCATATAAATAAAAAGAAATAAAGGAACACTTTTTATTCAGTGAATAGCATGAAATCAGTTAAACTTCTGGGATTTTTATAAGGTCAGTTAAGTAGCAGAGGAGGTTTTTAATCAGTTGTTAATTAGCTGCTGTTGTGTTAATGAAATCAACCCTAGAAAGTTTGCTGTGTCTCCCAGCACAGTCTCAAGAGTGTGGAGGAGATTACAGGAGACAGGCAGTTACTCCAGGAGAGCTGGACGGGGCTGTAGAAGGTCCTTAACACATCAGCAGGACGGATATCTGCTCCTTTGTGCAAGGAGGAACAGGATGAACACTGTCAAAGCACAACAAAATGATATCCTGCAGGGCACTGGTGTAAACCTCTCTATCAAATAATCAGAAACAGATGGACCTCTACAGGCTAGGCAGCAGCACCCTGACTGTCATTAAGTATCGGGATGACATCCTTGAACCTACTGTCTGACCTTATGCTGGTGCAGTGGGTCCTGGTTTCCTCCTAGTGCATGTCCTCATGGACTAGAATATGCAGGCAGTGAAGTGATACCATTTACTGGCCCCAATATCCAATAGAATAAACAAATCCAATAGAACACCTCTGGGACATCATGTTTCGGTCAGTTTGATGCTGCACTCATTGCCCAGTCAACATCAATATAAATAACCAGTGTTTTTTTTTCTTCTTCCATTGAGATCTGATGTGTTTTCAAAGAGTTTCTTTAACTTTTTTGAGTAATTGATATTGTCGTATGCACTATTCTTTTGAACAATTTCGCTCTTGTTTTTATTTTCTTTAACTTATTTTTTTTTTTTTTACACTAACTCTTATTAAAAAGTCTCCACTACAAACCTGTGGTACTTTTACTTTTAACAATGATGTTTTAATTTCTGATTATTCTATCTATCTTTCAACAATACAAATTTAGGAATAATCCCGAGAAACCACAGAGGTCACACGTTAAATACACACAGTGTTTCGTTGCTATATAACTTTCTGTACATTTCTGTCTTTCTCTGTCCTTCCCCCTCCTTTATTGTGGGTACTGTACAAGCATGTAAGTGCGTTTGCAAGTGAATGCACTGAAGCATATGCGTTAGCACACACCTCATTTGACTCCTCAAATCCTCCTGTCATGGAAGCATTATCTAACCATTCAACATATCAGTGAATTACAACTTCACTAATATTGACACAGCTCTTTCCAATGAAAGAACAGGCAGCTTAGGCAGATGCACCAACAGGTCGTAACCTATTATGGTTGTGAAATACAAGAGGAAGGGCACGTGGGTGAGGCCTTCCTTGACCTACCAGGCTCTAGTGGATAATATTTTAAAGAGACTCCCTTCAAGATGCATGTTATATGACTCAATATATATTGCACTGACATTAATGGGAAATTTGACTCAAACTTGTATTTTGTTGGGAAAAATAAAAAGAGATCTTTTTTAATAGCATGGATGTGCAATAAAACACATTAGCTCTTATTTTAATTTATCTTTTTATGACTTTAGAAACCACAGAGAAAATATGGTTATACTTTTAATATTAAAAAAAATTAAACAATTTCAAATTTTAGCAGTTGGCCAAATGAAGAGCAAACTTTTCCAAAGGCCAGAGGATATTTGCAGAGCAAGGCAGCTACTTTTTAGAAGTATTTTAGGCTATTTAGCTAATCATTTATACTCAAAAGTAAGAAGAATAATCAACATTAAAATTATTTTTAAAAGTATTTAACGCTCTGCTGCATCTATTTTTAGTATAAATCTTTCATGTAAACTGTATTTTTGTGTGCCTAGGATCATGATCTGGGCCCACACTGTGAAGAAAACATGACAAAAAGAAATAAACAAGAAAAAAGCCCAACAAAACCGATCATGTTTCTGCCAGTAAATAATCTGCTTCCTTTTTTCATTAAAATAAAGTTTCTGTTAATGAAAAAAACAATGATAAAAGTGAATTTGTGGTCAAAAAGCTTATGCAAAAATATCCACAAAAAAGTAAGTTAGTTTATTACATGAACAAAGCAGTCATCGTCTGGGGGAAGACCAAGTAAACCTTTACAAACATGACCCAAGAGGTTGTTTCTCTAGAGAGAACAACTCTTAGTCCACAGACGGCCGTTGGTTGCACACTTAATACCGCACAAGGACTGGAAACCTCCCTTCTGTCTGCTGTTTCATAAGTTCCCACAGCAATAAAAGACACAAATGAGAAAGGCAGATTAACAGACGCTGGCTGGCTCTTCTTGTACTGTTCCATGACCCAGTTGGCTGTGTTGCCTCTCCTGTGTTTGAGTATTTGTTTCATTCGTTATTAACATGATTATTGTCTTCATCTCATTTTTTAAGTTCCATTAACTTAAAAAATGGATACATTACACTCAGAACGTGAGTAATACACAGTCTTACGAGATCGTCTTTGTGGCTCAGGACTACACAATTAAACTTGACTCACAGCTTGGCATTCAAAATGTTCCGAGTGAGCAAGGTGGTCAGATCATCTCCAATGTGTAAATTATGAGTCCATTAAATCCACAAAAGCATAGTTTTGAATGACCCTGGATTTGTAGCACTGCTGCTGGCTGTCAGGTTATACTGACATCCAGAGCACTTTGTTCTCATTTAGAAGGGTGCTTGACTGGTAACAGCACAGAGAATCATAGAAAAACATGCTCCCTCAAAAATGTGCTCAAGCAATCAAGGAGCAGAGGGAGGATGGCAAACTTTCAAAGAGTAGCTTGTGCAGAGAGTAAGACAGCAGGCCCCTATAGGTGTTCTTCGGATTTCATGCAAAACCAAACTGCTCACTTGAGTCCAAAAAACTGCGTGTGCCTTAAAACTATAGCCAGTTGAAGAAAGTACGGCAGATTTCTGGGAGAATGACAGCAATAGAGTCAGGCAGAAGTGAAAGAGAAAGAAAAATGTTTGAATTGTCCCAATCAGATATCTCATTCAGCCAGTTATATTTAGGTACTTTCTAGTGTTTCTCTATGAATAAACGCTTAGAAGCAGAACTGAAATTATTGTGTCTGTCTGCAGTCTCAGAGTTTTAAACCGGAGCAGACATGATGTCACCAAAATCAGCAGAACCATCTGAAAGAGCTAACCAAAACAACCCAGAGGGCAAACATTAGCACACCTGTAAATGAGTTAGCTTTTCAATGTAGAGAGAGTGGAGATTCAGTTATATCATTACATCTCACTAGAAGCCTGCAATGGACCTAAAGTGGCCTGAGTGTTGGGGTCTAGCTACTGAGTGGTTTCCAAAAATTTCCAGTGAGTGTGAGCATTTTCCATTTTTGCATATACGTATGAAGCACATTTTTGGGGGGGAAAAATCGTTTGGGAAATATATTTGACTTTACTGGAACTTACTTAAATTTGAAAAGTTTCATCCCTCCTGGGGAATGGTGCAATAAGAATGGGTTGTTACTCTTGGCAGGGGCTGATCCGCCACAATACCCAAAACTCAGCTGGCCCTTTTTACTCTAAGTGCTGACTTTGACTGACAAAATGCTGACTTACTCATCGGAAAGGAAGCAGGTTCTGTACACTCTGCATGTAAGCCGGAGAAACATCATTATAATCAGATTATAGGAAAAAAAAAAGAATATGTATTTGGAAAATGTGAGCACTGGAGAGTGTTTTTCTCTACACAATAAGTTTTTTGAACTATGGGAGGGAGATGGGGTAAGGTTCACAAAATAACAATTTTTGTAATTGCACAACCTCATCTTATCTCATCTATCGATCCATTTTCTTGAGGTTTTATCTGATTCAGCGTTGCAGGCTGGCTGGAGCCTATCCCAGCTGCCATAGGGCAAAAAGCGGGATTTGTTCCCATCTCCTGGAAAAATAAAGTTATGATCTTCAAGCATGTAGTAGAAATTAGATTGAATATATATATATATATATATATATATATACACACACACATTCCGTTTCTCTGTTTTCTTGATCCACCATGAAAAACTTTAACAATAAAATTTTCTGAATGTATCTGATGTATCTGTACGGTCTTGCTCTTTATTTTCTAGTAAGCCAAGCAGTTTTGTCTGAGACATAAATCAGTCAAACCCCAAATCTGTGCCATAAAACGTTTGTCTCGCAGAGGGATAAACTCAATGATGGACCCTGACAGGGGTATGCAGCATAAAAGAGAAGCAACACGCGATAGTCTGGAAGTCATTATGCAAAGGAGTTTAACTCTCCCTCTTTTAGTCTTCCTAAAGCCACCGAAGTCCCTGAAGCCCCCAGAAGGCTATATACAGGTTCTGAGAGCATTCTTCAGGGATGTCTCAGAAATGTTCAGCTCCCCCCTCATCTAAACAATTCACACATCCCACAAACATGTACGGAAGCTTTTAAACATACACTTTTACCTGCATAGTGAATGAAACGTTTGCTATGGTACCTTGTAAATATATTGGAAGAGCTCCCTTTCCATTATATAGCCTGGTTCAGCACAGGTAATGGACTAAGTGCAAAGAGATGAATGCAGATAAACAAGCTTTTAGGACATAAACTGAAACAAAAGCAAGACTGGGTAATTTCCTGAGAGTTTGTGGGTATATGTCTTTAGATGTCTGTGCACTGTTTGGTCATCTCTTTCATGTTTCTTTCTCACTACTGCTATTTGGCATTCCTGCAAAGAGTTAGGCTAAAGTAGTCAAAAAACACATATAGTAGGAAGGCTAGGAGGTAGATTGTTTATGCAGTCACATTTATATAAACAATTTTAGTTTCCAGGTTTTTTATCATAGACCACACAAATCCTTTCTTTTTGTTTTAGCATGTTTTGGCCTGGATGTTTTTGGGAAGCCAGGCGGCTCATCTAAACAAGAACTCCCTCAGTGTACCACTATGGTCTGCTTGTTAGTGGGTCTTGTTATTGTGTGTTTGTGTGTAGTGTGTGGGTGATGAAGGTGGGTTTTAAAAAGCAGCTGCTGACCAGTAGCTGTAATTCATCCCACAGACAAGCATTCCTCAGAAACTGCAGCACTGACTGGGCTATTCCCCTCACTTACATGTTGAATGTATACATTTGTTAAAATATGAGTCATTAAGCGGTCTTTTGGGGCATGCTCATTTTCCACAACATGACCAGAAAAGGTTTATCTAGAGTTCAGTCACAAAAGTGGAAAAAAGGAATACTTTTATTCTGCACAAGAAATTAAATACATTATATTATGTATGTTTTATTCAAATATGTATGTATGCCCAGTTGTTTAAATCAAAACACATTTTTTCTCTTTTTTTGCCTTTGTAACAATTTAATTTTTACTCATCATACACTTTCTGTAGATTGTTAAGAGTCTGTAGAGGATTCCATTTGAATTTAGACTACTGTGGAAAAGCGTTGAGTCACTTCCACTTCTTTATATTTTTCTAGGAAACTGGGAAATAGGTACAAACATTAACAAACAGTAAATAAGGCAAAAACAGAGCATGGCCACCTTTATTCTTTAACACTGTCTGAACTCTCTTAAGCACATTTTCTTGTAATTTCTTTGAATAGTCTTTGGGAATACTTCTCCGGGCTCCCTGACGGACTTTCAAAGCTCTTCTTTGGATATTGCCTACCTTTTGTTTTGCTTTCTGTCAAGATGATCCCACACTGCTTTAATAATACTGACTGGGGAGACCAGTCCATGACTGATGGTGTTCCTATGTGTGCTTTTCTTTCCAGGTATGCTTTTACTGTACTGGCATGTGTTTGGAATCACTTTCATTGTTAATCAGATGCTTTCAAGAAGAAAAATTTAACGGTACTTTTCTGCATTTACAGTTCTATCTACTCTGACAACAGATGATAAGATGTTTGGCTGAAAGGCAAACTCAAGCCACGTCCGAGCCTCCATAGTGTTTTGCTCAATCTTGACCCTCTCTCCTGACATCCAAAATCATCACCGCATAAGACCCGTTGCTACTGAATTCTAGTCCAATTTCTGTGAATTTGGCAGACCTCAATGTTTTTTCCACATTTCCCTTTACAGCCTCTTGACAGCCACCCTTCCACTGACCCCATTTATGATAATGTTTCAGCGAAAAGTAGATGGATCACCTGAAGACCGACTAGGTCCAGCATCTTTCATGTTTTTGTGTCACATCTCTGGTGGATTTTTGCCACTTATTTCTTGTGGACATGACTTTTAGATGATGTTGATCTGCTGCAGTTTTCTTTTTAGGTCTGTCATATCTTCTGCTATCCTCCATTTGCCCAGTTTCCTCAAAGTTTTTAAGGACACACTGCACACTATCCTTAAATATAATAGCTAATAGCTCTTACAGAATCACCTTTCTGGTGCAAAATATATATATAGTTTTATCCCTGGCAGGACCAAATCATCATAACACAGTCTTGAAAGAGGTAGAACAGGAACTGCTATAAATAACTGACTGTTGGTGTCAGTGCCTCGTGGGAAAGACAAATTGTGTGTGTGTGTGTGTGTGTGTGTGTGTGTGTGTGTGTGTGTGTGTGTGTGTGTGTGTGTGTGTGTGTGTGTGTGTGTGCAGATCTATCCATGCGAAAGTTGCTCCGGCATCCAGGTCTTGTTGTAAAGTCTACCATATAATTGCTTATCTGATATTCATGACCATACTTGCAGAGAAAAGTGGAGGCGTGTGTGTGTGTGCAGATTTGTTTGTGTGGGTGGTCACGCACTGTTGAGTTGCACTAGTGTTGTGATGAAATCAGACTCTTGTGTTTAGAAGCGCTCTGCTTCTAAACACAAGAGGAGCAGAGCGGGCTGCTAGATCATTAACATCAAAAATATCAACTCCTACATAAAACTCATCAAATGAGAATTACAGAGGACGTTTGGTTTAACCTTTAAAAGAAGCATGAACGTTTTAGGTGTTGCGGTTCCAGACTCATATTACAGTGCTGATCATTCATATACCACATTTCCAAGACAATTAACTGTCTAAATGGAACTATAGCAGCCCTCGTGAGAAATCTTTGACAAGTGACTTCATAAAACTAAGCTGTATTTAGCTGCAAAACAGGTGACACAGACTAAGCTCTCTCTCTCTGTAGGAGTGTCTTCAGAGAGCTTATCTTTGGTTTACGTTTTTCCTTTTCGTCCTACTTTATAATGCTTACTCACTCAAATGTGCAATCCTATTTATCCCTATTATATATTCTGTATTTATCTATGTGTATACGAGTATATATGGTATCTTTATGCTTATATCCTTACTCTCATTCCCCTTATTGTATCTGTAACATGCAACTTCTGTCGGTGCTGTGCTACTGGAAACTGAATTTCCCGGAGCAACCCACCTGAGGGATTGATAAAGTTTCATCTAATCTAAAGAACATTTTCAGAATTTTTACAAAACACTGTCTTAGGAATACAAGCAGCCAAACCAATATCTCTTGTGCACAGTTAAAGAGTGAGTTTGGTATCATTCCCACCCCCCACCCCCACACCAGAATTTCCAATTCACTTCCACAGCTAGCCAAGTGATTAAAGAGTGATTGGAGCTTTGAGGTTGTAAAATCTTTGTTTGTAAAATCTTTGGTTGTAAAATTTATTACCAGGGAACAAACAGCTGTAGAATGAAGCATATTTAAGATGAATCAGTAACTTTCTGTATTATTTAATCTTTACTATCGCACTGTTTAATGCTTAATAATACAGGTAATAATAAGGTGTATCTTTATTTTGAAATATAAAGTTATCATAAAGTAATTAAAAAAAGATCCACAGATGTACACACACTTTGCATCAGACAACTGTATCATTATTTGATTGCACTCATTTACGTTGATTATTTAATGAGTCAAAATGTTGTATGTAGTGTTATGTTATGTGTTATATGCGTGTCATATATTCATCTTAGTATACAGTTTGTATACATGCTCATATACAACATTAGAAGTCACGCTAAATATGCACATAAACAGACTGACAGTCAAAGAGGCAGGTTTGCCAGCTGGGATCAATAGCTCACTCTGCAGTATTGTCCTACTGGAAGTACAAACAAAGCCGTGAATGTGCTGAACTCAGCTGTCAACAGCTGGCACGTGCACACATGGAAAACATGTGTTTGTCTTTCCCAGATCAGAAACGTCCAGCACAGGACAAAGAATGCATTGTTAGTGTGTTGATCGGGTCTAATATCTGCATGTGGGGCATTTGCTAATGATTCATTTAGAGCGGAACCAGGATCAGATGATTTAAAAGGCTAACTAGAGGCCTGGAGCAGAGTTTCCCTTCATTTAATTTATCTTTATCTCAACCAGCAGGGGTCCAGTTCCTGGTTTTAAGTGAATTTTACTTTGTTCCGGAGTCGGGCATCTTCCACATGGAACCACAACTGCATTCAATTATTTGTGTAGTAGATAAAATCTGACACTGAGATGCAAACTGTTTATCTCTGTAGGTAGTTTGTTTTCCTCAATGTCTTTTCAAGACTACTCGGATAAACTTTACTCATAAACTGGGGCTGGTTGTATAAACAGAACTCTGGTTTAAGTCTAATAAACAGCCAAACTACACACAAATATATGTAGATTGACATTTACAGACAGCATGCATACTCCTGAAAATTTAAGTAGTGCTAGCTGAAATGTAAAAAAAAATTTCCAAGTGCTTTTTTAACAACACAAGGGAGAAACTGGCTTTTTTTTTTAATTGAGCCAGAGCACAAACCACTTCTATGCAATGATGTGATGTAACATTATGATGGCCCAATCTTTTAAAATCAAGTCAAAATGGAGGGTTATCTTCCAATTTACACAAAATATAAAAACTTTAGCAAGGGTTCGAGATGTCACTTGAGAAAACATCATGCCAAAAACAAAAGAAATCCATTTAGACTTGAAAAAAGAAATGCTGATGCTCACAAAGCAGAAGATGGATATACATAGTTATTATTGTTTCCAAGTGTCAAGAACTTGAATGAGAAGTATCATCAAGAAATTCAGAGACAGCCACATATTACAGGACAAGCTTGTCAGAGGTAGGAAGAGCAAGATTTCAAAGATGCTGATAGAAAACTGGTGAGAAATGTGCAGATGTAAAGGCCCAAGAACAAGTGGCAAGAAACCAGTAAATGACTTAGTCAAGTCATGAACTACCTGACAAATAATCCTAAACCTGCACAGGAATGTGACGTTGCAGATGAAGAAGAACTCCACCAATGAAGATACACGTATAAGCCAGGCTGAAGTTTGCAAAGGACACTTGGAGAAAAAATGCATACTGAAAAAAGCAGTGCTTTTTGGCCACAGAGACACTATTTATGTTTTGAAAAAGAAGGGAGAGGCATACAACCCAAAGCGCAATGTCCCCACTGTGAAACGCGGAGGAAGGAATATTATGCTGTGAGGATTCTTTTTAGTGCATCTGGATTCAGGAATCTTCTCAAGGTGGAAGGAACCTTGAAGGATATGTGAAGATTTTGAAAGAAAACCTCAAGAACCTTCTCTTGACATGACAGAACACGCTTACTTCACTTCTGGTGAAAACCTACCTCCAGAAGACTTAAATGACCATTACTGAATGGCCTGCACAAAGCCCTGACTCGAATCCCACTGAAAATGTGTGGGGTGAATTTAAGACCAAGGCCCAGCCTGGAAGACCAATACAGCTGGAGGAGCTCAAAAGATCTGCCAAAGAAGAATGGGCTGGGATTATTCAGAGGAGACACTTGTTGAAAACTACAAAAACCAACAGCTAAAAGGATACGAAATTGACTATTAGCATCAGGAGCGCTAATAATTTTGACTAATTTTGATTTCTGTGAAATAATTTGCTGTAGGGCTCAACTATACCTGCTGTGCTAACTGTACACAGGAAATTATAGCACTGTCTGATGAGTGGTTTAGATTGGCTCATTTAGGTACAAAAAGTGTCATCTTGGTGTCAATTTGTAGTTTTTTCTTTGTGACTTTGTAATAATAATAATAATAATAATAATACATTTTATTTGAAAGCGCCTTTCAAAACACTCAAGGTCACTGTACACAGCAGAGTAAAAATCAACATAAAAGCAAGG
Source organism: Oreochromis niloticus (assembly GCF_001858045.2). NCBI lineage: Eukaryota > Metazoa > Chordata > Actinopteri > Cichliformes > Cichlidae > Oreochromis > Oreochromis niloticus. The sequence continues at coordinate 21,466,206 of NC_031975.2, forward strand.
AGTTTACACAATCATAAAAGCATAAGACATAAACAAATTTAAAATAGTCGAATGGAGAGGTTATGTGGGATAAGCTATTTTGAACAAGTGGGTTTTGAGTTGGGACTTAAAGAGAGAGAAGGTAGAGATATTTCTTAAGTCAGGAGGTAGGGAATTCCAGAGTCGTGGAGCAGAGCAGCTGAAAGCCCTGCTCCCCATGGTGACAAGACGGGGGGAGGGGACGGAGAGTGAAAGGGAAGAAGAAGATCTGAGACAACGAGATGGGGCGGTGATGTTAACCAGATCAGAGAGATGTGGAGGAGAGAGATGATGAATAGCTTTAAATGTGTACAAGAGTATTTTGAAATTGATACGATATTTGACCGGGAGCCAATGAAGCTGCTGCAGGACAGGAGTGATGTGGTGGACAGAAGGGGTCCTGGTGATGATACGGGCAGCAGAATTCTGGACGCGTTGAAGCTTGTGGATGGATTTTTGAGTAAGACCAAAAAGAAGTGAATTACAATAATCAATCCGGGAAGTAACAAGGCTATGGACAAGAATGGCAGTGGCATGTGGGGTGAGAAAAGGACGGAGACGATTAATGTTGCGCAATTGAAAATATGCAGACCGAGTGACATTATTAATGTGTGAATTGAAAGATAGAGTACTGTCGAGGATGACACCCAAACTTTTCACAGAGGAAGAAACGAAGACCGGCAAGTTATTAATAGTAATAGAGAAACTGTTGGTTTTGGATAATGTTGATTTAGTGCCTACCAAGAGGAGCTCGGATTTATTATTATTGAGCTTGAGAAAATTAGAAGAGAACCATGAATTTAGTTCAGCTAAGCAGAGGGTGAGGGAGGATGGGGGAAGAGCAGAATCAGATTTAGTGGACAGATAAAGCTGGGTGTCATCGGCATAACAGTGAAAATGGATATTGTATTTACGAAGAATGTGTCCAAGCAGTAGAAGGTAGATAATGAAAAGAAGGGGCCCCAGGACAGATCCCTGGGGCACACCAGTGGTCAAAGGAAAGGGCTGAGAAGTAAAGAATTTGAGTTGAATGAACTGAGTGCGATCAGACAGGTATGATTTAAACCAGGCTAATGGAGTATGGGAGAGACCGATGGAGGCTAGCCTACTGAGAAGAATGGAGTGAGAAATAGTGTCGAAGGCAGCGCTCAGATCGAGGAGGATAAGAATGGAAAGTAAACCGGAGTCAGCTGCCATAAGAAGATCACTGGTTATTTTTATAAGTGCTATTTCAGTGCTACGGGAGGGGCGAAAACCAGACTGGAAATGTTCATACAGATTATTATTAGTTAAATGTGAGTGGAGTTGTGTGGCAACTATTTTCTCAAGAATTTTAGAAAGGAATGGTAGATTGGAAATAGGCCGAAAATTCTCAAAATTATTGGGATCTAGACCAGTTTTTTTTAATATTGGGGTGATGGCGGCAATTTTGAGGGAAGCAGGAACAGTTCCAGTGGTAAGTGAAGAGCAGATGATAGCAGATATGAGGGGAAGCAGAGAAGGTAGGCATGCCTTAACCAAAACTGTAGGAATGGGGTCTAGCTGACAAGTAGAAGGTTTTGACTTACAGATGAAATCTGAAATATCAGTAACTGAGGGGAGCTGGAAAGCAGAAAAACAGTGTGATGGAAGAGGAATTACACAGGAAGAGCTAAATGGAACATCGGAAACCAGGTCTTGGTGTATTTTGTGAATTTTCTCAATGAAAAATAACATTAAAGAATCACAGAAGGAAGACGAGTAAAGGTGAGCAGGTAAAAAATCTGGTGACCTGAAAGAAGAGTTGAACAGTGAAAACAGTATCTTGGTTGAGTCATCTTTTGAACAGATAATGGTGGAGTAGTAAGCAGATTTTGTTTGATTAATACACTCCTTACAATACATAATATGATTATTAAACATTTCCTTGTGGATATTCAGACCAGTTTTCTTATAAAGGCGCTTGTAGGTAAGTTATCTGAAACTCATTTCAGTGGATAGTTGACTGTAAGCATATACATGTGTATATTCATCAGATACTCCGTATGTGAGAAAAAGGAAGTCTGTGCCATCCACATTTGCAAATCATCACTGAAAAAACAAAACAGTTCAATGAGTTGCCATATGATTCATGGACAGCTCCAACACAAATCAAACAATGATTTGGATTAAAGTTATTTATTTACTGTCGAGCTAAGTAATAACAATATGATTAAAGAAGGGGAACAAAACTGTATAGAAAAATGCAAAATGGTCTGGTGTTTGCAGTTGAAATGCTTAAAGAAAGGTAACAATTTTTCCTCCTGTCTAGATAAGGTAAACGTCCCAACCACCCCGTCTCATCAAACTTTTCTAATAGCCAGCTTTATTATCATCTAAAATCATGGTTAATGTATTTCATCCAACTAAAACTAAATAATAACATAAACTAATCTACATGTGAACACCCCATTAACACACTGCCGTACTGTTAATATTTATGCTTGCTTTTGTAATAAGCTTGAAGTATCTGACTACCCACAATTAGTGGCTCAGGTCCTGATCTTCCATATTCCTTTGATTGCTTTACACCCAGCTGTTGAGCCCCGCCTGTAAAGGACAAAACATGGAATCAGTTATCAAGAACTTTTCATTTGATTGTCAAATGCTGAGCAAGACAAATAAATGCTACAGGATTAGATATAAAGGAATCAAACTATTATACCGCAATACAAATATCATAATACATGTTACAATAAACTATTACAGAATTATAATTTATTGTTTAACTGAAAGGTCGTTTGTCAAACTTTGCCTCTCTTGCTTTCGTGCCAGCACATTGGCGGATGTACGATCCTTGTTCACTTGTAACTCATAATTTTGGACAATCCTTTCAAAGATCCATTCGCATCTGTTTGTTATTTCCAACAACAGCAATGCACCAGATCAATTATTCATTGCCAGCATCTGGTCAGTGTGCATGTGTGTGTCCAGTAAATGTAGCCAGTTTGATGATGAATTACTTTGTAACATATCCTTTAACAACTTTCTCACGAGCTTGGCAAATTAAAACCTCAATACTGAAATGCTTTTCCAAAGTGAAGTTGCATGAATTTGAGCTCAATCTGATGTCCATCATATCACATTTTAGCAGCATTTTATATAAACGCAAACACCTGCTCACAATTAGCCTCTCAATCAGAGGGTTTAAAATTTTGATGTAAGAGTACACGTGGAATAGGCATGTACATCTTCAGATATAGGTAAAAATACATGCATTTTCTGTGTGTTCATATCAACTTGCTAATGTTACGTGTATAGGTCTGCAGCATTCTTTTGAGGCAGCCATGGGGCCGCGGTGGTCTTTTGTTATAGCGTCATCTGTTTTTCATTTCTGACTCAGCAATATTGTTACCACATGAATTAAGCTTCATGATTTCCTTGCAGCTTTTTGCTTTCCCATGAGGCGCTCCAGCACTGTACGTGTCACCATTGTTTCTAGCATTTGCCATTACAAAGCTCTAACCATTTTCAATGCAGGGACATACAGCTACCAAATGTGGTGTGATCTGAAAAGCAGGGTCAAACTTTTTCCCGTGAATGCGGTAAATCTGTTACCAATCAGGAGCTACATCTGCTGCAAGATTTGCTTGCAGGAATTTTTAAAATTGTGGTTTTTCTTTTAAAGCTTGCCTCATGAGATTCTGGTATTAAAATAATACATGCAGGTTTTTTTTAATGAGTGCTAAGTAACTCCTAAAAAAATAGAGAACGAATAAAAGTAATGAATGCTGAAGAATATGGGGTGAAAGTAGAGGGCAGATAGTTAAGGGTTCCAATGCAAAGACAAAGACAAGAAAAACCACCAAAAGAAAGAAAGAATACACCTCTTCCTGTAGAAAGGAAAGGATAATATGGGTAACACGAACCGTCGTTCACTGACAGTGATTGCTTCTATTTTTCTAGCTCTCATTCACCTCCTCCATGGTGGGAAGGGCTGGGTGTAGGTGACGGTTTCTGGCAATCTTGGGGAAAAAAAGAACCCTCCAGCCTTTCAGTGTATGTAATTCAAGTGGTCTAACAGGAAACTGGACTCCTGCACCTCCTCCCCTAGGCACTTTATTCAGGGTATAGAAAATCGAGGCCATGACGTAAGATTTTGGCCACTCATAGAGCATAAGATTTTGTGGCACAATGGTTTAAACCAAGGAGTTTCCCCTCGGGAGAGCTGAGCTTGAACTCAAAGTCAGCCTCGACTTATTAGGATGTGCCCTTGCTCATCTGGGGGGGAAGGGCCTGTTATTAGCTTTGATTTTCACTTTGATCCACGTCTCGAACAAAATCTAACATTTGTTTTCATGTTAGCCCTGTTTGTTGTCCATCAGCTCCTGGGGAAAACATCTGGCTGTTTAGCCGCTAATTGCTCCACTATGTCCACCAGCTACATATTAACTGTCTTTTTACTGTGTGGTGTTGGGCAGGTTATGTTCTTTTGGTTTCTCAAGCTTTTCATTGCCAAAATCAGCTGTGCTGTGGATGCTGCATTTAGGAAAATGGTGAGATTGAGCCAAAGAGGAATAAAATAGTCCCTAGACTTAAAGAAAACAACTAATTTGGTTGATGATTTGTCTTATGCATGACTTGTCTCACATTACGAGTTATTATAATAGCTACTAGTTGAGGACATAATATCAGATATCATTAATCCAACCTCTGGTTTTGTTGTGTTTTAAAGTTTAAATGCAATTCACAGAGTTATTTTCTTTGGACATTCAAACCAGTGAAAGATGTGTTCTGTTAAAAAAACAACAATAAGAATAACAACACAAAGGGCAAAAAAACTCCTCTTTTACTAGATGTATTTATCACTTCAGAGGAACATATTTACTGGACATCTGTAGATATTTTCTGATAATAATCCTAATTATTATGCTCTAACTATTAATAATGAAGGAGCTGTGTGATTGTGTAATAGCACAGATGACAAACCTCTCCCAGACTGCAGAGAAAAAACCAGGTGGAGGAAAACAGCTCATGATTGCATCACTGCTCGTCTTACCTGCTTCCCCTCAGGTACTTCTTAGCTTTGTAAAAGAAAATAAGAGAGTAAATAGATTTGCAGTGATTTTAAAGGGCTTCTTTGACTCTGCAGTGGATATGTCAAAACGATGACCATCCAGGGAGCAAAGAACAGAGAGATGGAAGCTCTTTGTAGTTTGACTCAGATTTACTGCAGACAGGCTTTGAAGAAGATGTCAGCCTGCTGATTTGCTCAATAAATCTACAGTCGTCTCGGCCTTTCTTGGTTTTTGGTTAGTCATCCTTTGATGTGCCCTGGATAGCAAGTAAAGAGCAGTCCATGAATGCTGTTTGGTGAAACATTTCAGAACATCAGTACTTTGTTTACAAATGTATGGACATGTATTGGTGATAACCATGAATGGCTATCACCAATACATGGTTTGATTTTTTTTTGTGAACCCAATGAGTACAATATCTTAGGAATACCTTGATTCAGATTTGCCACAAATGATGGATGAATTGATTCAAACTTAGTGGTTTAAGGGTCGAAATTCAAGGTTGTTATCACTTCACAAAACACACTGTGGCCTTAACTCAAAAATTCATGTGCTAGTATGACAAAATTCTCTCCGATCATTATAATAAAGAAGCAGAAGGTTATTATGATCTCATATCTGCTCTTGTCTTTTGAATCTGTCATATAAGGTGAACCTACAGGAAATACTGTCTGGCTCTAATATCCACCTGGATTCAGGAATGAACTGGTCAGAATTTTGTTAAAAGCAGAAGTATTTTGTAATTAGGTTTTGTTTTGACTCATTCTGACTGTTTGTTTCTACTTTTACTTTTTACTTTTGGTTTCCTTTTTAATTTGTTTCAATCTGAGTTTAAGACTTTTTAAGTTTTAATGTATGTGGTGCATATGCCAGATGCAAGATTTGGAAAAATCAGCATAAATACTCCATTAAAAACACAGAAGTTCTTGAGGGCAGCTGACTCGCAGACTTGTAGACACCCAAACTCTCAGTAAACATGTGAACAAAGCCTCATCAGGCAATTTAAGATGATACATTTTTACCAAATTACCAAATACTAAAACTATTTCCTGTATTTAAATTTTTTTTTTTTAAAGTTTTTTCCACGTTGACAAAATCCAGACAGTTTTCACATGTTTAAATTATTTATTTATTTATTAGTTAACTGTAACTAAAAGTAAAGGTTCACAAAACGTGTTTATAGCTTTAACTCAAAAATCCATATGTTACACAGTTATTAAGTCACTGTGACCTTAGATCTTTGCCTCTCCTGAGAATGTCAGACATTATTGTAGGAAATTGTGTGTGGGACAAATGTCTGACGGGACTGAGTAATGAAGTAATTATTTTGAATTTTGACTAAGATGTTTGGCCTTAAATAATTTGCATGTTAGTTATGCTCAAAAGTTTGTTAAATAAATCTTTAGATCTCAACAGAATAATATATTCAAATGTTCTGTGAAACATAATAGCAATCAATCATAGATGCCTTCTTTTTTCTCAAGGAAGTCCAATGAATGCAAGTTTCTTTAACGTTCCTGCGGGAAGTCCCCTGGCTCTCACGCTTTCTCCTTTTCTCTCTCTTGTTAAAACAATCACACACCTTGCTTCATTACGATCTGCATACATTCTGCTTTTCACGACTCTGTTACATCACAGCAGCTCATTGTGCAAAGTTTACACAGGCTTTCAGAAACAGTCACAAAATACCTGATGCTGAGCTGCAGTTGTGCTGACATCAGTGCCACTTTGTTACACAGTAACCAGGATAGCCTGGTGTCTGATTCAAGGTGACTCAGATTTTCAGACAGAGCTCCACATGTCTACAGTTGTCTAAAACACACATTCCCAGGAATGTCTATGAGATCATCCCCTCTGCAGCAGAAAAATCATAGTCTAGCTCAGTGACTCACTTTGTAATTGGCTGGGGACATGAACGAATCAGAAAGTGGGGCAGAGAAGATACTAGTATATCCATTGACAGATGGGAGAGATCTTTTCCGCTAGTGAGGCATTCAAGTTACAGCACAACATCTCTATTGCTACTCTATGACGCATCAGGCTATACAGAATTTTTTGGAGGACCCAGATAAGCAAATTATTGGCTGGCCTTAGTTTTAGGTGCACACACAGATTATCCTTCAATGACCTAAAGGCAAGGATATTTTGTAAATGGACTGATTCTTATATAGCGCTTTTCTACTCTCCCGGAGTACTCAAAGCGCTCTATACAACATGCCTCATTCACCCAATCACACCCACTCATACAAGCACTTCTAAACTCAAGTGCAACTAATAAGCATTCACACACATTCACATGAACGCATCGGAAGGCAATTTGGGGTTAGTATCTTGCCCAAGGATATTTGGCATGCAGACTGGAGGAGCCAGGAATCGAACCACCAACCTTCCAATCAGTAGCTGATCTGTTCTACCACCTGAGCCACAGCCACCCCTGTAAACTTCCCCAAAAGCTATGTTTTGTTTTGCAAGCAAATATCAACAGATGCCTACCTCAACCATATCAAATCAAACAGCTCTTGGATGGATTATCTTAAAAATCTTTTCCTTGGGATCAGATCCAAACATCAGTCTATCCAATATTTTGGTTAACATGTTACCTGGTAAAAATTAGGTTTTTAATAACTGTGAAAATTATAGTAACACTCTGATATGTTAAGCTCAAGTGTATCCTAATAGATAGTTTCTCACAGGTTTAGACATATTAGACAGAGCTTCTAAACTGACTTGGTTATTGTGTGTTTTTAAGCACCTTTTTATGCATGAAAAAGCAGATCATTTACAGTAGCAATTACTTATAGAGCAACGCTAACGTTAAAGCTTGGTACAGTTATAACTATAATTTGTTGGACAAAGATACATTTTTTGTTTGTTTGTGTCTCTGTGAACCAACACAGACGATTTTAAATCGAAGATGTCTATATGTGATCAAAGAGTAGACTTTCAGCTTGAATTCGCGGGGTTTTATTTAAAAAAAAAAATCCTTTAATTGTTAAGGAATTACAATTTTTTTTTTTTTTTTTTTTTTTTTTTTTACAAACACAATGACCTTTTCAGGGGTTCAACATGAATTGGACAATTGACTGACTGCATGACAGCATGGCCAGGTGAGGCTCAATCCCTTGTTATTTCAATGGCAAATGAAGAAGACATGATATCTGAAGTTTATTCAAACTGCTGAATTTGTATTTTATAGCTTTTAATTTCAAGTGATGTCAATGCAAATTAGGGAGGCCATTAAAATATTACAAAGTAAACCTATCAGAGAAACAGCAAAATAATTAGGAGTGGTCAAATGAAATATGGTATATTCGTAAAAAGAATGATTGCAGTGACCAGCTCAGTAACACCAAAAGCCCTGAAAGGCCACAGAAGACAACCAAAGTGCATAATCCCATTTAAGTGGTTAAGTAAAACAACCGCATAACATCTAACCAAGTCAAGTCGAGGAGGTAGGCAAATTGTGGTCAAGGTGAACAATCAGAGACGCCTTCGTGAATGTAAATACAGAGAGTTTACAACGAGGTAGAAACCACTGTTTACACTCAAGAATAACAACGCCAGATTAGACCAAGCCAGAAAACATCTGAAAGAGTCTGCACAGTCTCTTTGTGTAAATGAAGCCCAGACCTTGTACCAGAGTGATATAAAAGTTTGGAGGAGAGAAACAGTCTGCCAAACATGGTGTAGACAATGTTACGGGCATGTGCATGTAAGGCTGCCAGTGGAACAGGGCCACTAGTGTTTACTTATGATTCCACTATTGATAGCAGTGAAATTAGTAGTGTAACACGTAACAAACGCAGACATTAAAGCAGTCGTGCCAGAATGTCGTGCTAAAAAGAAAGATTCTTTAAAATACAAGGGGGAGCAGGCGAGTCAGATACCACGGGCACAGAGATGAAGCAGGTCTGATCAGAAACAGTTTATTACTAGGCCAGGGATTACTAAAAACACCCTTAAAAAACATACACGGGAAAAATGTTATTGACAGCTAAAACTAGTAAAAATACAATTTTCTACATTTTACTAAAATTCCCTGATGTCATGTCCCACAACCATGGATGCATTATGGGTCCACCAGTGGGCCAGAAGTTCCTTTGCATGAGTTGGGTCCATGCCAGCCCTGTCTTAGGCCGACGGGAGGAGCTTCCCATTCCCCCTTTTTTTTTTTTTTTTCCTCTTTTTTTAACCTGTCCCGTTTGGTTCTTTTGCCATCAGAATTATTGTCTAAAGGCGAAGAAAGATGCCCAACGGATTTACTTTACCAAATTGACCATCCCAGCCTTGCAGTAATGGTCCATTTGATTCACCTTTTATTGTTTATTTTATTTTCACTTGCTGAATACGGGACAGACTTAACTGGGGGAAAGAAAGGGAAGAAAGAAAGAGGGAAAGAAACACAGCGGGGAAGAGGGACGGGGAAAAAGGGCAAAAAACCAAAAACCAACAGAATAAGCAGACCAAAAAAAATACATATATCGATCATCTGGATCACCTGTTGAGAAAGAAAGAGAAAGCAAGCAGAAGAAAACGAGAGTAATAAACAACATCACAATGATCTATGGGAATATGACAGTAAATACTAAATGTTAGACATTATTGTGCAGCACGTAAGATCGACAGCGCACAGTGTGCTTTGAGGTAAGAGCCAAAAAGGGTGTAGTTTGTGTGTGATCACCTGTGTGTACACCTGTGAGCATGGACGCGCTTGTTTGTTTGTTTGTTTGTTTGTTTGTTTGTTTGTTTGTTTGTTTGTTTGTTTGTTTGTTTGTTTGTTTTTTTAAAGGTTCCTTCATCTAATGATCTGCTAGAGGGTGTGGGGGGCCACTGCCCCGTCCTCCAGGGCATGACGCAGGTATGGAGGAGATCAAAACTCTAGACATCCAGAGGCCCCCAGAACACAAGAGACCAAGGAAGACCAACAGAGGGGCAGCTGCGTCACTATCCCAGAAAGAGCTGAGGAGCGTCCCAGATGAGGGGTCACTCAGCAGCCGCGGAGCAGAAGCCAGGGGGGGTTGCAGTGACGTGCCCGTGAGCTCCGCTGGCAGCCAGCCTTCCCATTCCCCCCCTTGTCCTCTCACTGGGCCGCCCACATCCCAGCCCGGCTTCCACTTCACACCGGAATCCTCCCTGCAATGCCACCATGGATCCCCTCGTGTCAGCATCCTGCAAATACACAAATAGGGGCCAGAAAACGCGTCCCGGAAGAGACCCTGGCTCATAGCCATGGCAACCCTTTCCCAGCTCAGCTGCACCCAGCATACGACAGTGGGAAAAGCGTTACTCACATATGCCGGCAGAGGTACACCTCTGCCCGGCGGTCGATAACAGGCAGCGTCTCCCACTGTCGCCCTTCACACTGTCCAACTGGGCCGCCGTGTCACGCTGGCCATCTAGCATTCCTCTTCCACTCTGGGCCTTCCTCCTTCAGTGCTCAGCTAGCCCTGCTTTTAAAAGGTCTTTACACAGCTGATAGGCCACCTCTGGACACACCCATGCCTCAGCAGGTGGTACCTATCAGCTAATTTGTCCCAGGTGTAGCCAGTCCACAGTGGATAAAAACCATGTCACATAAAACACTAAAAACCATGCAATAGAAACAGAATAAAACCATGCAAATAAGATGACACTCATAAATAAACACTAAAAATCAGAATAAAACAATATACAAAATAAATAGAAATTTCCACTGTGTGACAGTAGGATGAACTCTGAAGTGCACATGGCTTTCCTCTCCACTCAGATTCAGCCACATGCTGCACGACTGATCAAACGATGCTTCACGGTGTTAAAGGATAATGACGGAAAGTGTAAACGCAACCCAAAAGTTTCTCAAGGCAAAGAAATGGGATATTCTTCAATGGTCAAGTCAGTCACCTGATCTCAACTCAGCAGAGCATGCTTTTAGTTATTAAATCCAAAACTGAATGCTGAGAGACCCACAAACAAGTAAAAGAAACAGTAAAGCCTTGGTAGGTTGTAGGATTCAGGTAGTCACAACGCAAAGACTGCAAATGAAGAAACTGCAACTAAGAATGAAAAACAATCCTCAAATAGTTAAAAATGATATTAGTTTGTTCAGTTAATCTGACAATTGGAGCCTGTGTATAAAAATGGGTGTAATTCCTAAACAGTTACTGGAAAATGTTTGTTAAACCCCCTAAATTGAAGCTGAAAGTCTGCACACATATCGACTGATTTAAAATCCTCTGTGGTGGGTTACAGAGGCAAATCAAAAAATAAAAAATCTGTCTTTGTCCAACAAATTATGCCTTAAACTAGTGTACTAAGAATGGCATGTATAACTGTAACTCATACAAATGGAAAAGAGTCCCTACTAAAGAAGCAGTTGAGAACAGAAAGTGGCAGATGAATAAAGACTTACCTTTTGTTATTTTCATTGAGGTAGAGGGAGCAGAAGTGAATGAATGACAAGTCAAACACATTTAGCTGATAATGGCATGCACACTATATTCACTCCGTTTGCACAAACACTGCCTCTTATGTGACATATCACCACTGGAAGTCTCCACACGCAGCAGCCACGACACCCAGCATCGTCCCCTCCCACTCTCTGCTATGGACCGGGCGAAGGCGGGCACGGCAGCCCATCGTCCTACGTCAGAAGCGGCTTTGTTATTTAAACCTGAATCAAGCGAGGAGGAAAGTTTTCAGAGCCGGGGCAGCGTTGCCTAGCAGCTAGGCATAGGACTGTGGCTAGTTCACGTTCCCTGTTTTCATCCGTATATCGAGGAACCACGGACACTTCCCCTTCTCAGCCTGCCTGTCATTTATCTGATATTCTCTCACATTCTTTTTGGCAATCATGACCCAGACCGTGACACTCAAGGGACCCTCACCGTGGGGTTTTCGGCTGGTTGGAGGACGGGATTTCAGCACCCCGTTAACTGTCTCCAGGGTAGGTAATAACTTTGTCGTCTCTTGCGTCTGCGTGTTTATCCATTCATTGAGCTGTGGGAACAGACAGGGGATATTTGGCTGCTTTAAGTGAAGTAGGAATAAATAAATAAATAAATGAATAAATATAAACTGAGTCAGGTTGGAAGTTGCTCAATGAATTAATCTTAACAGGTCTCACAGGTCTGCTATCCCTAACGCCAGTGTATAAACGGGAGCTTTACTCTCAAAGCAGACAGATGGGGGCGTCTAATTTCTGGCAGCTGAAATTGCCAGTACGGTTTAGTGAGTCATTGCAGTTGGCCGAACAACACTTATCGACGTTCAAAATCATCAGTCTCAACATAAACAGAACGACACAACACAGGGATATATTTATATAGTTTAGAAAAAGTATTTTATAATTTGAATGAAACTAAGGATAACTAATGCTAGTGAATCTATCCTTCATAGTAATATAAACTCAGTGACTTAAATACTTAATACTTATAAATACTTATAAACTATTCTACATTTGAATAACCTGGCAACAACTCAACTCAACTGGTTTTAGTTTTTTTTTCTTTTATTAACCTATTTTTTTTTTAAGAAATACCATTTGTATTAGTTTTAAAATATATATTATTACACTATATTAAAAAATTTTAATTAATCACTATTAATATTATTTATGGTAGTACCAGAACCAGTAGATGTATTGTTGATAGTAATCACAAAACCTCCTGAACTTTCCTGACCCTCACAATATGGGTCAGGAGTCAGTGTGCTGGCAGTGGATCTGGCAGTAGCCAAAGGTTCATCCCGGCCAGGATAAACACAGCCCGGTCCTGCTGCAGGCCTTACAGAAGGGACGGAGGGGAGGCGCTGACATTTGTTTTTCATCAGAGCTCATTGGTGCTGCTGAGGGATTCCAGGTGTTGTGCTCAGCTGTACCACCAGGCCTAAAACGACCCTTTAACTACAGACCTGCAGCACCTCAGACAAGAGGTTCAGCTTTTAGATTTATGACGGCTGATAAACAACTTTGAGAGAAGAAGATGAACTCCAGAAGGTGACCCAAAGCACCCTTTTTAAACCTAATAAAATATTCTTTTTTTAAAAAAAGTTGTAATACAATGATGTGGCATGCTTTGACTCAGAGGGTGTCATAAAACCTCGAGAGATTTACTTGCTAACTTGACACTTTCGACTCTGCAAACAACCTTAAAAGGTAGTTGAACTCTGCAGCTTTAAAAAAATAGACATCAATCATGATATCAGCATATATATCAAATATATAATATCTTCAGGAATCATCAAGTTTACTGTAGACAGAGCACTATGTTGATCTTTATGTTTCCATTTGTCTCTTTTCAAACTAGTGTAGTGGCCAAGGCAATAATTCATTTGGGAAGGATGAGAGTTAACAAACCTGTTGCAACCTCCTTGAGTTGTTTAGAATATTTCAATGGCATCTCAGGCTTTCCGATGCATGCCTAACTTCTTAAATAATTTGTTCAGCAAGCAAGTTGTGGTTTCAGGGTAATTAATCACACAATTTCTCACCAGATTAATCTGTGCGTGTATATGTGGGTGCCAGTGTAAAAAGCATGGCATGCATTGTGAAAGAGTTTCATAACTCTGTGGTGATGACATCAGTAAAATTAATTGCAGGTTATATTTTACAGACAGAGATGGCCATAAAAAACTGTGCTCACATGGCAGAGCTGCAGCAACAGCAATAGGGGATTTTTGAATAACTCCAAAAACTTGGCTTGATATTTAGACAAGGAAGCAGCTGCTGAGATGTAAGCATATTTAGCCAAATATGTAATATCAGAGGCCTAAATACAAAGTGATTTGGCTGAAAGTCTCATCATTACACTGCCACTTAAAGACCTTTATTTGTTTCTTGCCGCTCATTACAAACCCCTTCAACGTCCAATTGACACTGGCTTTAAACATAAGCAAAAAAATATGTTTTAATAACAGAACTTGATCCTTCAAATTCAGAGTGATGTAAAAACCAGAAAATATGTGACACTGATTCTCTGGTGCGGAAGTGTGTGAAGTGATTCATTGTTGCTGAAGTGCAGGAGTATCTCGTAAACCTGCAGTTCGTCACATACTTGTTGCATTCTTGCTGGACGGTGCATGCCCAAGACAGCAGTTTGAATGCACTGAATGGTGACACAGAAAGAGTTATAGAGGAAGAGCATGTTTGTGTGTGTCAGAGAAAGATACTTCATGTAGTACAGTAACTAGAATGCCTCCTTAGAGGGTATTTAAGCACCATGTAAGCATTACACAGGCTGGACTATTCAGATAGTTCTTAGTATGTCGGCTTTCCAAGAAAAAAAGAGAAGGCCGAAGATGAGAACTAAATATTAGCAGTTTTTGAGTGTTAGATTATTTTACACAGCCCTCCCCTCATCTGATGTCTTTCAGCAAGTATAAAAGTGAATGTCATGCAACACCTGCACACTGAAAGTTGTAAATACCAGAAAGCAAGTTATGATGGCAGCAGCTGGGTCTTTGCGTAAGGTGATAATCTTCCTGGATAAGCTGATTAGTCCCCTGCCAGCCCTTTAGGACTTCAGCTTGTTAATGGGATATGTTTATTTGACTCTAGAAACATTTGCCCAGATGGCATGTGTAGGCATGGTGGATCTGGTTGTCAAATGGCTTGGTGTGGATGAGAGACATTAAATAGCTGAAAAAACATTCCTTGATATCTCTGTAGAAGCATTTAATGACAACATGTTGAATGTGAAAGCTGTGGTATTAGCCCTTTTGTTAAAGTTACTTCCAGACAGAAGGTGACGCAGGACACTTGTCAGATTTGCCAGCTGGAAAACAGTCACCTTCCTGGACAGGAATTCACAACCGAGCGTTGGGTGAATAATGATCCAAGCAGTGCACAGTGTCCCTGCGTTCCTTCTTTTTGCTCAACCTGCTGCATATCCTCTGCAAGATGAAGTTTTCAGACAAGTCATAGTAGGGATTTAGTTTTTGTTTATGAATGTAAAGGCCAGTTATTCACACATCAAATTCTTCTTTTAGTTGTCACAAAAATACAGATCTCCAAGTTAAGACTCTTTAATCTTCTAATGTCTAAGGCTTTATAATTTAAAGTTAGGCAACCATAACCCTAATCCAGCCTTGAACTCTTTTTTTAGACAAAAGCAAAGTTTGTGATCCTTATTTCATTTGTTCCTGACTGGGATAAGATTATAATACCAATAAAAATGACATATTCTGACTGTCAAAGATGGGTTAGAGTTGGTGTTAAATCATAGTTCACTCGCAGGAAAACTAATATGAACTGCAGCTAGTCACTTTCTGTATTTGTGGCTGGTGTCTGAAGGACTTTACAAGATAAGGGGCACAAAGAGAAAATCAATCATACCATGCGTCATTGCTCACATTCTGCAACACTATCACAATCCTTTAATCAGCTGTTTTTTCTGGAATATGATTGAGTACATATTTACTCTCAGTGGACTAAATGACTCAACCAAGTCATGTCATCCCACAATTGTTATTCTGCTTGTATTAGGACACTGGAATTACTGAAAATGAATTAAGAGTGAATGCAATTTCGGTGCATTGCAGGTATATATCACAGAACCTCAACACCATTTGCACCCTCTGAACTTTCACTGTACATCTGTCACATAGCAGAGGCAGGACATGCGACCTACAGCCACATGGGCTATTTCTCAGACACTGCTGTGTATAATAATCAGCTTCAAGCTGCTGTCTGGGAGCCTTTTTTTTTCTCTCTAGGCTAGAATTACAGATGCTGCATTTCCACAACAAACTGAGCGAAATATAACAGATGGGTACCCTTGAAGAACTTCCTGTTGTCAGTGAAGCTGCTGAGCTCTTAAAACAGTATAGGGCAGAGGGAACAATGAAAGTCCTTGGGTGGTTTCTAAGTTTTTCCTGTTCATCTGGTTATCTGATGTATGAAAGTGGCTTTCAGTGATTGTTGGTATTATGATATCCATGCTGCAGTTAGACTTCAAGTGTTCTCTAGGGGGAAAGAACTGGGCGACTGCTCATATACTCAGAAAACATGTTTGTTTCAGTGTATTTGCTGCGAAAATTGCAAAAGAATCTTCTGGTGGTCTCATGATCTTGTACAACATGTTCAAGCATCACATGATGAAAGGAAATTTCAGGGAAAGCACAGCACATGTGCAAAAAAACAGAAGACAAAACAGTCAGTTATTCTGCTAATCTGATTACAAATCAGATTGACTGGAACATCTCTGCCATTCTAGATGCACTTGAAAGCATTATAAAGTGTAATTACTTTAACAGGGCTCTCCCATTTACTTGGCTTCTCATTTAAGTCTGACCCTGCATCTTTAATCATCAACTTCAGTGTTGCTTATTGGTCTTGGCAGATTGAGCCTCTTTGTTTGAGTGTGAATAACACAAACCAGTTGGAGCCTCACACTCCAGGCGATGTATTGGCTTTTCAAGGTCATAACCATGGTTCTTATCTCAGGTCCAACAAGAAAACAAAGGCCTGAGACATTGCCAGAAAATTATTCTCTCTGTTGCTAAGATGTGCAACTCGGCAGTCCCACCCAGCTCAAAGTCTCTCTGTGGAGTTTATACACGAGTACAACATTTGAAAATGACAGGCTCTTCTCATTTAAGTGTCGATCTGGTGATTTGCAGGTGAGGAGACATTTAGATAGAAAGCTCTGGTTGAAACTTCCCAGAATAAACAACTGTTGCTTTAGCAGTATTGAAATAGCTGTAATTCATCGTGAGTCACATCTTAATTACACAGCTTTTTAAAAGTTGGTGGAACAATACAACAGTCTTATGTAAACTATTGTCTGTGCACTAGCTCTCTGATCAGTAATCCTGTAGGTTCCTGTAGGCCACCACACCTTATCATCTGTGAATCTTTATTCTACTTCTTTATTCTACTACCTGGTCTGAAAAGACTTGTGATTGGCCCAAGTAAGTTTTCCAAAGACTGAACTTGAATGAGAATATGATAAAAGGGTATTATTTGTGACACCCACTCACTCCAAACAGTTTTGCGTACTGCAGCTTTAAGTATCACTACAGAGCAAATAGGAACTTTTCAGGAACTAAGACAAACACCAAAGGACATTTTAAAGTCCCTGTGTTACCTTGAGAAAACAAAATACAAAAATAACGTCATAACCTGTCAGATTACTTCATCATGAAGATGATGTCACACTTGAATGAGTTTTGATGCAGCACATGCAGCGCGTAATGTGCAAACACACATAATCAAACATTTACACATTTACTCTTTTCTTTCCTGTGTTCTCAGCCTCATTGCTTCTCTCGAGTACACGTCCACAGCGAAACCACACTCCAGCATACTCACCAAACCTCAGCGTGCCACATGATGACTCTGTGTGACATGAGGCTGTCATTTGCTAACCGCTGTATCTGTTAGCATTTAACTGTGTCACTGTTTGTGGAGTAGCTTCTTACGGGAATGGGGATGAATGTTTAGATTGCCTAATAACCAGTTGCTAAAGTTTCTTTATGCACTGTTGATGCTTCCCTTCCATCATGACTGCCTGTCTTATGCTTGAACACCTTAAGTGACCTTGCCGCAATAACAAGTGCCAAGTTTCTCTCTACTCGACATATATCGTACCACTTTTTTAGTTTAAATCTAAGTTGTTCTTTACAGATGATAAAGAAACATACTGAGGAAAAAATACGATGACTTGATTGTGATTCAATCAAATAGCAATTTGATGTATTTCCAGTTCACTCACTACCTGGGTAGTGGGTAACCATGCATCATTAACAGCCCCACGCAAGTATGACTGTGCAGGAAGAGTTGTGTTAAGATAATGCAAATTTTTGTAGACTTGGTTTCAGCACTAGCCTCATTGCAACAACATATGTCAAAGTAATCCATTGAGGTCATAACAGTTTTTTCTCAGCTCAGCTTTCCCCTTTAAGGATGATAGCATTGTAAATAAGTCATGTGACTGTGACATTATTCTCTACCAGAAAGGTTCTAACAGTTGGTTAGTCTTATGGTTTCTTTCTAAATGTAACCAAGTGGTTTTGTTGCCTGTAAGTTACAAACCTGTGAAAGAAAAGGAAAAATTATAATAAAGAAAAAGTCCTGATCATGTTAAGTCAACACTGATTTTTGGTCTCACTTGCAATATAAACCTGTCTCCTGGGTGAAAGTCCTGCATTTGATCCATATGTCAAACACTCCACTTTCTAATGGCTTCACCCAACTTTCTAAAGCCTGTGTAATAGTTAATTGACGCATTTAGCATAATCTACGGAAACTAAACTCTAGCAGCTAAGAATACAGCACTATTGCTGTTGTTTTTAATGAAATCCTTAGATATCTGTGGGACAGGAAAGTAGGTTTACTGGGTGAAAATTAGATTTGAATTCACACCAAATGATAACCTCTAAGTCAGGTCATTTTGTTTAAGTGATGTCTTTTCTTCCCCTCCAGATTGTACAAGAAACCCCGTTTCATTGTTCACAACAAATTTGGTCACATCATTTTTGAGGAGATTGATGCTTTTCATCCTTGAGTTACATTTTTTATTGTTATTTCTGCCAACATATGGAGCAATAGGAAATGGATCACTTAACTTGTGGTATGCTGTTGTGAGTAAGAAGACCACAATGATATGACATAGATAAACAAAATATCCATTTGTTTTTTAAAAGCTGTTTCCCAATCGTGTAAACTTTAACGCTCTGTAGATCTAAGTAATTACATCACACACAGAGTTAATATAGCACATTATGCATATGTGTGAACTGTATAGCTCTACATCATCCTAACATTTCCTTGCAGATGGGAATCTTTTTCTGTTAGTCACTCCATAGTCATGCTGTTGTGGTGCTTGGCATACTACTATATGTATTTGTTTGTAGGTGTACTAGTAAATGTATCTGAGTAATTCATTCGCTATGCTGCATGGCCTGACGCTGAGGTGACGTTACTCTGTTGTTATTGCATGTCCTTCATTCCACTTAGACACAATCCAGACATAAAGCAAAGACACACACAAACATCTGACATGCATTCTCACAGGGGAGGTTGTGCTAAATGACAGGGGCAAACTATAACCTCCAGTTAGTGTCTGTGAAAACAGGCACTGACAAACAAGAATCCATTATGTTTCCAACTCCAAGAAAAGCTTTGTTTGTGCCTCTGCTCCTTTGAAAGGATCTATCTTGAATTTACAGAACTTAGATTACACTTGCTCAGTTGTTTATGCCAGGCTTCTACAAGAAGCAGCTTATAAACAATGGAAGCTTAGGTGGGTTTGCATTTCCCAGGGACTCACCGAAACACACAAACCTACTCATACTCCCCACAGTTTACCGGAACTGAGTCGGGGACATTGGGCGGTCAGAGGCTGTAAATTAGGAATTCCACATTTGAACCACACGACTCAGCTATTAGTGCTTCGTGGAGCGTGAACTTGTATGCCTTTGCTCTTGAAATGCTCCTCCCAGTTAGTGAGTCTGCTTCTCTTTTACATGCAGCTCTCTTTGGATTCTGTTTATTTTTCCAGACTTTCAACCAATCATATCTTTATTTAGCTTTAATTACATTACTGAAAAGTGCTTGTGAAAATGTGTTAGATCATGGTTTTTCAGCCTCCAGAGACAGTATATCTTAAGGTTTAACTGTCATTGCAGTAGACATTATAAGAGGGTGTGGAGTTAGGTAGAGAGTGGTGTGGTATGAAGATGAATGAGCTCAAAGAGTGATGCACTTACCAGCTCGCATGATGAAACAAAGATTAGTCACAGACCCTTGATGTACAGGAGTAATAACAGGATGCTCTCCAAAACCATCAGTTTCCTTATCTTCTTATCCTGATAAATGAAAAGCAGGTTTCTGCTTTTTAGGTTGCCTCATAATTTCTTTAGGATAATAGGGCTAGCAGGCTAGTGTGCAGTCATGCACTGTAGCTTTTTTCTTTTAGTTAATTTAGAGGAAACAGACCATTTCTCCACCCCCTCCAGGGACCAATCTTTTGGTTTAAGAGAAATAAGAATTTCAGTCAACCAAGATTTTGCTTGGTTGAGTACAGCCCTTGTGATCAACTGGAAAAAGCAAGTCCAGATGATATAAAAATGTAACATATTATTGCTTAATATTCCCCCCAAAATGGTGCAGCTACACAAATCATCATCATCATCCAGCTGCAGGAATCTCACATTTAATGGCTGGGAAAATACAGACAAACTAATAGCCATGCAGGTCACTGTTCACAGCACATTACACATGCAAAAAAGACTAGAGACATGATGACAACTGTTCACTTTGCATCATGATTTTTGTTTCACTGCTATAAAAGACTTTTTTTGCTCTGCAGCCTGCCAGATGACAGCGACTTGTTTTACTGCGGAGGAAATAAGCTGCAGTTTCTTCTTATTAATGTCAGACAAAACCATATGATCAGTCAGAGGCACATGTTTGTGTATGTGTAATAACTGAAAATTGATATCACATGTGACTGCCCTCCCCCTTACTCTCCGTTGGGGCTCAAATATCCACTGACCAGGAGAGTTTTTAGGAATGAGAGATCACAGAGAAGAACCTGCTCTCTAACCCTTGAAAGAAAATCTACATTAAAGAGGTGGGGACATGCTGTGAAGAAATAAAAAGACAAAAGGAAATGCATGAATTATATAAAGAACTTATTGCACAGATGCCTGGAAATGAGTCTAACATTACACAGATACATTGTTGTTCAAGGTTCATGTGCAAGCCTGGTTCAAAAGTAACATACTCCCCAGACTTGAAACTGTTCACTGTTTCAACTTGAGCTGATTATAAAATTACACATGCATAGCCTCAGTGAGGTATTGGAAATTTCTTTTTTTTTCTTTTTGGCAAAAGCTACAACCATTAGGTTAGTTAATGTAGCATATACCAAATTATCTGCTTATTGGCCTGCTGTTTAACCATTCTACACATATGAAAAAGAAAAAAAAGGGGGAATAAAGAACCAAATCAAATACTCTTAGCCATTTGTTTCATCTTGTGCACATAGATGGGGTTATATTGCATGGATGGTGCTACATAACTGGAGTTCATTAAATTCCCCCAACCCACACACACGGCTTAGCAACTTTTCTGATGAAAACCCCTGATATGGATTTACTGTATTTCAAAAGGCTGGGTAGATAAAGTGTTACCCTTCCTTCCAGGTATTTCACCACCTTTAAAAGTGAGAAGAACATTCACTTGTGTCATTGTTGAAGGCTTTGTTGACACTCCCAGGAATTCTCTTTTTCATTTTTCTTTTTCTCACCAACAATTTGAAACCACTTATAATGGCTCTTTATTTTCTCTTTTCTTTTCTTGGGTGTGTTTGGATTGTTGTGTGTGTCTGTGCATATCCGGTATGTGTGAATGTTGTTAGGTGACACCTGGCAGCAAGGCGGCCCAAGGTGACCTGTGTCCAGGCGACACCATTCTGGCTATCAACGGTGACGCGACAGAACACATGACTCACATGGAGGCTCAAAACAAGATCAAAACCTGCACTCAGCAGCTTACACTCAGCATCAGCAGGTATGGAAACATGAGACTACCTTCACCGGAAAACTGGTGTGTTTAAACCATAAATTGACCTGTAATCACACTCTTTCAGTTGGGGGAGTGGTTATATTTAGGGCCGCAAAACATTGCAGAAAAGAAAAGAAAGCGAATCTTTGAAGAAACACTATGTTGTACCAGCTGAATAGTAGCTTACTATTAGCCAGCTAACTGTGTGGCATCTGTGAGTTGTGTTCATGTGACACACTGTACATTAAGCGTATTTTCCATGAAGGGTGACCTCACTGGAATTTTAAGGTTCAGAATAATTGGATATCAGGAAATGCTGAGCTTTCTAATCAGTCGTCACTGCTTTGAACCTTATAAGAGGCAGCTTATGAGTTTTGCTCTGAGGCTCATTAAGAAAATTGAGTTGAAAACCTTGACAGATTTTTTTTTTTGTATGACTCAGGTCATTTATTGCCTCTCATCCAGAAAAACATGTTGGTGATTGGTCTGTTCTGCCTGGCGCCGTCGAGTTACAGTGACACTTCACCTAGAAAGCGCTGTCAAAATCAATGAGGCTTGTACATACAGTGAGTCAAACTGTGACCTTTTCAAATGGTATTCTCAGGTCAATATTGTGCATTGGTGCGCTTCATGAGTTGGAAAATGATCATCGTTTTCGACCTGGTATGTGAGGATGTATGAACTGACCTCAAGTGAAGGTCAGGAACAACAAGTTTCTGTCAACATAGCAGAAAAAAGATCATCCATCTAAACATTTAATGAAGGAGTGGGGTGGGAGACGGGTAGGTCAGGGGTGGTTGGAGGTTAAAACCAAGGAAAATCTGAAATGTCAGTCGCTTCCCACATTTCTGTTAGATGGTTGCTTTGGGTTGCCAGAGTACTGGAAAGTGCAGAGCGAATCTGGCAACCTCTAAATCCCATCCCCTCAGATGGAGAACACTGTGTGGTTTCAGCCTCAGTTACAAGTGACAACTGCCAACTGGTGCTTCAGCTCTCTCCTTTTAGGGCAGAAGACAACGCAGTCTCTCTCCCTCTCTTTCCCTTTGTCTGGTTAGAAACATGATGGTTATTCGCAGATGGGAGTGTGAACAAGAATTATTTCTGAAGTAGTAAGACCCATCAGATCAGAAAAGACTCTAAATTCAGATTTTTTTTCTGTTTCTGTACTGTATTTGTGTTTTACAGTATCCACTCTAGCATAACAACTCCTCCTCCACCCCCACAGCCTGTAGTAGGAACCATCTACCCATATATCAAGCTGAGCAACTGAGCGTTAAGTGGTTTGTCCACAAAGGGATTGTAAATTTATTTGAGGATACATGAAATAACATACTGCACAAAGACTAACAGAGATCATCTGTAGGTGTGGGAGCAAAAACAGGCCACTCTCACTGTTTTACTGGCACCCTAATGTTCCTAAATTCAGCTTAAACTTGCCCTAAAGTAACCAAACGTGATTAACGCATTAAGAAAGTAAGAAGTAATTTAGTCATTTAGCTTGATAAACAGCAGGAGCATTTGAGAGTGATGGGTGAGACCCAGCATACAGTAAAATAGATTCCATTAGTTGAATCTTTGCCTCATGCTCCTTCTTTTTTCTGTTTGTTTTACCACATTGGCCTAGCTACAGGATGTTTACAATGGCTATCAAATTTTAGGTGTCATTTTTTTGTGGCCGTACAAAAGTGGAAAATGTGTTTTTTGTACACATTCCCAATGTTTTGTAGAATGCATTTAGCCATTATTTAAATAGATGTAGTGCTTAAACATTGTAATGGGTTGGATTGAGGTTAAAATGATTTGAAATGAATGTGTCACAGTGTCTTTTTAAGAGTATCAGAATCAATTTAATTTAAATTGAGTTTAGTTTTGTAGATCTATTCTAAAAGCAAAAAGTTTGAGCTACAAGATTTTTATTGTTTGTTGACTGTTTTTAACTAACTTACTTTTAAATTAAACCCACAAGTGAACCACAAGATACAGCCATGTTTGCTCATCATTCCGCCTTAATACCCCTTTGAACTGATAAGATAGCATTTGGACACAGAGCAATATAATAAGAGGCTGGACGAGACTAGCTGCTGGAATGTGACCTTTGTGCTGTTATTGGTTAAATAATTACAATGTAAGCTGCACTTCTGGTGAACAGGAGGAGGGCAAAGCAAGTATGAGAGATAGGCATGCACCCTTGGCTGCGGTGCACAGAAATGAGCTGCTGGTGAAGTGGAGGCAATAGGGGTTACAGCAGAAGAAAACAAACACTGTAAAAAAATCATGTGAAAGTTTAGGATTGTGAGATAGAGACTTGATAAGAGACGAGAAGCGGTGTTAAAAGTTAAGATGGCTGGGAAAGATAGTGTGAATTTGAGAAACAGCAATAAGCTTGGAGGTTAAAGCCAAAAAGAAGAGCAGTGAATCAGTGAGAACAAGAGAGAACTGCCTCTACGCTTCCAAGGATGCTGTTTGACAACCAGTACTTTTTGCTTTATGTATTTCTGGTAAACACAGTTTAGCTCAGAGACCCTAAAACCAGAATTATTCTTCCTTTTTTTTCTTTTGTTCTTTTCATCTGAGAGAATGAGACTGCAATCAGTTATTTAGTTGGCAATTCTTTTTTTCTTTTTCTTTATCTTTATCTTAATCTGAAAGCTGTCATTTCCCACCATGCATTTCTCTACTGGTAGGTTAAAAAGGTGGCTCTCGTGGTGGTCCACAATATCATTCAACTGCTTCATGAAACTGCAGTTTCATTACAAGATGAGGGGCTCATTGGAGAGGTAGCTGATCATTACGTTATTCATTTCCCTCAAAGTAGACCTATAATTGCATGAATTATTCATGTGTGCTGAGCTTGTGCATCATCACTGTTTCCCAGGAAAAATATTGTAAAAGGCGTCATGTTAATAAGCAGCATCTGTCACTATGACAACAAACAAAATAGAGCTGTCTTTGAAAAATAAACCAAAAAAAATAAAAAAATAAAAAAATTCATCAACAGGAAAAAATGAGAGATTTTGCCAAAACTACTAAGAAACCAATCAAAGTAAACAATACAGAACAAATCACAAATATTGGACTGAAAAAATTCCCAGATTTAGTGAGCTATAAAAATCAGCCACATGGTAGCCTGTTCTCTGGCTGGTGAAAAAGGTTAAAGTGGTTAGTCAAAATGTATCCTTCAGTGGGGTGTAATGTTCATATGTGAAAGATGTCTGTCATTTATTGCAAGAGATTTGAAATATGGACCTTTTCTGTTTATTGGAAACACTCCTCAGTTGTGGGCTACAGAAATAACTGAGGATTATTTAATTGTAACCATTCATTTTGGAGTCAATAGCTGCAAATGGGAGTGACTCGAAGAACCCATGCTGACTCACTAGAAAATAATATTTTAGAGGACAGCAATTCTTAGACCTCATTAAAAGACTTCTCCATAAAATACTCCAAACAGTCACGAGAAACAGGAGACCTGTAATTTTGTGCTGCTGCCGATGGACAAATATATGAGTCTACACGTCTGCTGTGAACCAAAATTACAGTACACTGCGCACATCTGAGCTTG
The DNA here is from genome assembly GCF_001858045.2 of Oreochromis niloticus. Taxonomy (NCBI): domain Eukaryota; kingdom Metazoa; phylum Chordata; class Actinopteri; order Cichliformes; family Cichlidae; genus Oreochromis; species Oreochromis niloticus. The sequence continues at coordinate 21,491,308 of NC_031975.2, forward strand.
AGGTCTCGTGTAACACAAGAACGTTTCTTTCTAATGTGTTCACGTTTATAACTTTCTTAACCCCCATTTATCACAATTTCTATTATGGAGCCTTTTTAAAAGCACTCAGCTTCAGGGAGTTTCTTGGTAGGTGCCTCTGGGGACTCAGAAAAGCTGAATAGGATGTAAAGGGTGATTATAGAAAAGAGATTAGAAGCTCTGGTTGTGCAGAATTCCTTTACAGTTTGTGGTACATTAAATGTTTGAATTTGTGCTTTTATCTTGATTAATATCTACTTTTATTGCAGATAGTAATTTGTTATATATATATTTTTTAATATTACTAAACTTATTTTCCCTTAAGTATAACTAAATGTGGTACAGGTAACCTTGGACATCTCCTGATTTCATTTAGTGTCATTATCATGTAATTCTTAATGTCAACACCTTATTTGTCCTAACGCAGACAAAACTAATGCTTTTGCATTTACCTCGGAAGTCAAATGAGTTGGGAGTGGTGTTACTGGAGTAATAAAACTCAGAAAAGCAGAAAAAAACAGGATGGGTTTTCCTTCTTGGCAAGGTAGAACCATTCATATATCACTAGCAGTACAGCACCATGGGTTTTTTGCACACAGATGTAGCATGTTCATGGCTAGAACCTGGTCAGTGCATTGCATATAGCTTGTTTAGCGATTTACAAATATGCAATACTGATGAAAAGTTTGACAATTTTGTGATGATTTACGTTCACAGCTGCCACTTTCGATTGTTAAGACGGGATTGCTGAGGTTACTCCGACTTTCCAAGTTGGAAATCCAACTTGAAGGGGGGTTTCAGTTGAAAATCTTGACAAGTAAAAGCAAGCCATGCAAATTTTATAGCTTAGTTGTGTTTTAGCCTTTCAGCACTGATATATTTATCAGTTACTTTGGGCTAAATCATCAACTCTTGCATGTTAACAGGTTTAACCGTGCTTCACTGTGGTTTTACTGGCATAGTCTACATTATTTTCTCTTCATACAGCAAGTGGATGCTGCAGCTCTGTTCTCTTAGAAAGGATGTGTTTTTAAAAAACAACATTTTATGTAGATTTTAACATATGCGTAAAAATTAATTTCAAAAGAGTTTCACTTATGGCTGCTTGTCTGTATATTCCAAGAATGTCAAGTACTACAGTTTGGTCAAACCTGCTCATGTCATAAATATGCACTGGGTTCATGGGACTAGTTACTTAGTTTCTCATTCTTAAAGAATTCTTGTAAGAGACTCCTTAAAATGGCTACTTGTTAAGTGTAACTTTTGAGCATGCAAGATTAATGTTTTAAAGTGGCAGATTTAAAACTAGACCTTACTTCGCCTGGATGGTGGTGGAAAGCACTGGCTCAGACAAATCTCTCACTGTTGTCCAGCTGCATCAAGATGATTACCATGAAGGCTGTAGCAAGTGAATGTTTTACATCATTTTCATACTTATCAAACCTTTCGTTCAGCCCCCGTATTCTGGATGTGTCCACATTTATTACATCACTTTTACATCACTTTTTTACTGAGATGTTTTGAGCCATCTACCCACTGAAGAAAAGAATTACACTGCAATGGAATCTAGCCTAAAATTAATGTGTGCTCTTGTGTGTATTTCTGGCATCATACTGGCAGAACTATCAGTTTAGCAGGAGGAAAGATTATTGAGATTGAATGAAGTGGACAAAGTGGTGAGAAGAAAAAAGAACAGAGGGAAAATTAGGAATAAAAAAAAAAAGGTAACACGTGGACAAGGAAGCAAGGAAGGTACTTCGAGGTCAACACTTACACACAGCTTTCCATTTTCCAGCAGGCCTGTCAACACTCTGCTGTGAGGCAAAACACCCTTGCAAGTTTTTCTCAGTTCCTTGTGTTCATATGGAGTCGTGTCATCTCAGGGTAGAGGAAAAATGGCTTATATCGCCTCCACAGACACGCAGTGTCCAAGTTCATGTAACGTCAGAGGACCTGGCTGACTCATGAGGCCCATTTTGGAGTTTGTCATGTCTGCTTTGACCAGACATAAATAGAATCTGCGAATACATGAACCAGCTGTGGAAGAAAGCTTCTCCTTGCTTCTCCTTTTTCTCATGCTCATTCTTCTTTTAACCTCTCCACGTCTTACCATCCTTGTCCATGACCTCTTGTTACCATGCTGTTATCTCCCTCTCAAAACCTAAATCCCACTCAACTAATCCACTTTTCTTTTTATTTCTTCACTTTGTTTTTTCCTTCTCTGTCGCTTCCATGGAGCCTTCTCCTCCCTGCAGTTTCCCTCTTTTTGCCAGAGCTTATTGGAGAGAACACTTTGGCTTCAGATGCCTGGGAGACAGATGATGGTGGTTGGGATTTGTGTTTTCCACTATTGGTCAGGCTATTCGGAAAGAGTCGTGCTGGGATGGCAAGTTAAATGTGCTGAAAAATGAGTCATGATTCCTGGGCTGCATGTGTAATTCTGACTGTGTCTTGTTTTGCTATTGTAAAACATCTTCTGAAATATATATGCCCTGTTGCACTTATTTTGAACTGTCAGTGTTAGAAATAGGTCCAGGTGCGAAGAAAAGTTGCACCACTGATGGTTTAGACCTTTAAAAGTCAGTTCTTCCAAATAACATAAAAGCAGCATTTCCAAATGTGTATATAGTTTCAGCTCCTTCATCTCTGGGGTTTGGCTTCCACTTCCAACAATTGTGGTCAATTCAGTTTCACTTGTGACAGAAAAGTTGCGGCAGCAGCTGAAAGAAAAATATCCTGGTTACTGAGAAAATACTTTATACAGAGAATCATAAATACGTTCTGTTGATCTTCTTTTTATTGACATAGCTGCAGAAAATTCCAGGGCCAAGTTACAAAGGTTTTTTTAATCTTGTGTTTCAATACTTAGGTTTGCATACACTTGTCAGAAAAAGAGTTGTAGCGAGTGATGGTTGATTAAATAGGTCCAGGATTCACTTACTGGGTTGTTAAAAGCTCACAGGCATACTAGACATGCACCATCAATGACTTCCACTCATGCTTTGATGCTTTTGGGTGTGGTTAAACATGCAATGGTGTCGTATAAGGCTATGATTAGGAGAATAAGATGGGTAACACATGTAGTATGAGTGCATATCTCAGCCCTACAGATGCAATTAGATGTGTGTGTGTATATATATATATATATATATATATATATATATATATATATATATATATATATATATATATATATATATATATATATATATATATATATATATATATATATATATATATATATAATTCTGATCATGATCCGAAGAGTAAAACCAAAACAAGAAAGAGGATGTGAATTCAAACAGAGAAATCAGACAGAGAAAAGACAGAGTGAGGTCGCTTTGGTGTAGAATTTGCCTCTTCCTTCTCACTTTGACTTAATGACCCGTGATTCACAGATGAAGAATTATGCACAAGGCTGCATGGGACCAAAGGAGCACAGGACTCCAGCAGGGACAAAAACAAAAAGAAACCTCCAAAGGAACCAACTTGTCTACACCCCTCCACTACCAGGGTTGTTTTCTCCTGTTTCTTCATCTCATCATTCCTCTCACACTCTCCAAAGGTCTCCTTTTTTGTGGTTACAACTGTAACATCAGCGGAGTTCGGGAGGCTGTGTTGCACAAGAGGTCGAAGGGACGATTGTTCCTCCCTTTCCTTCTCTTCCATTGATCTTGTCGGCGCACAGATGGAGATTTTTTTTGAAGTGTCCCTTTGAGATCTGCCAATGAGACCTCTAAAGCTGCACTTTAGAGAGTTATTGCCTCGTCTTAGATTCTACAGAAACAACCCCCACTTAAGTCCTTGCACAGAAAAAGGACATACGGCCAGGTCCAGTGATGACCAAAACAACTTAAAATTGTCCTTTTTCAGATGGCTTTGATAATGGAGTAAGACTCTAAGTGAACCCTGAAATGATCAGTTGTCAGCCCTGTCTTAATTTGAGGGTTTTCAGCCGTCTGCCCCATGCTCCTTTTTGAACATTGTGGTCATGTGCAGCCAAAGTAAACTCATCTGCTGTTCCAAGATCCAGATCTCTCCAATCAGGAAATTAAACCTGGCAGGGGGAGGTCAGGCAAGGGAAAATATGATCATAGGAAAGAATAGGAAAATCATTGTGATGACTTTTTTTTCTTTTGATGTTCTGCTTTCTGTGTGTTTCCATTTCCGCTTTTCTTTCATTTTTTTCTCTTTCACTTTTATCTCTTTTTATCATGAATTTTTATCTAACATCTAACTCTTCATTTTTAGGGGGATTTTGTGTTTCATACTTTCTTTTTTAATTTTAATCCGATGAAAATAAATCCATGGGATCTAAAAATTCTTTGCCTTTGTATTGAAGTTGATATATTAGAGGTAAGAATATTCACCCGTATCCTTTGACATCATGGTGCTTTTGTGACGATGAGTTTATTTCAAAGAATATTTCCAGACAGATTTTACTATCCAGGCCTGGATCAGACAAACGCATGCGCACAATCAGGTGGAAAGTTAGAGAGACAATCGACTAATTAATGAATGTTTAGCAGAAGTGTTTTGGATGTAGGATCCTCATGGCCCTGGGTAATCTGGGTGTCCTCATCACATCACACTTGTTTGCAACAGATTGTTTGTGTGGCTATTTTTTTCTATTACATAACATACATTATGTTACATTTGACATTGCCAAAATAGTTTCCAGAAGACAAAACGACAGCTGTGGCACAGTTTTGTTTCAAGTGCAGTGCATATTTTTTAACTAGATGGTTACATGATTTTGACATCCCTCTTCAGAGTGACCTCTAGTATAATGACCACTGTCTGCCTCTCATACTTTCCACTTACGCCTCTGCATTCAAAACTCTGTTAAGATGGATGTACGGTAAATTCCTTGTCTTTGGTTTTCACCAAATACCAATTCAGATAGGCCACTTCAGACTGAACTCCTTTCAATAGGGTGTTTGTATGGTAGCTATCGCAACCAAACATTCTGGATACATGAAGGCTTTCAATTTCTGAAACGTGGAGGAATTGGTGGAGGAGGGGGGGTGCAGGGCTCATCCTACGCAGTAGCGCTTGTCCATCTGCAGACACTTGGCGCCTCATAAGAGCGTCCTTGATAGCAACACCTCCATGGTTCATATCTGAAGCATTGGCTCAGCTCATGCAATGATGTGCCAGCTGCCAGCCCAATGACCTCACCTCTTTAGACGTCAACCCTCCCCCCTGTGGGGGTCAACAATGCATTCATGCACTCGCACTACTTCTGTTAATGGTTTTTATGTCTTTGTAGATGAATAGGAAAGTGAAGAAAAGCGCACATACACACAGACACACACACACTGCTGTCCTTCAGCGTCATGTCCGGGTGTTACTGCTTTGGAGGTGGGATGTTTTCCCACTTGACGGCCAACACTATAGCAACAAAAGCCAGATGAACTAAAGAATTCCCCTTGATTCTTTTATGTGACCGGAAAACTTCCACTAGTTGAATGTGAAACTTGAAAGTTAAATAGCATTGCAAGTGAACCATTAGTAATGCCGTTGGAAATGAATAGCACCAGTTTATCAGCTGGAAAATAAGTTGCACGCCCTTATTTTCACCAGAGTATTTTATTTTGGGTCTTTCAAAAGAAGAAAAATTGCTGTGTGCCCCTGCTTACCATGTGCTTTCATAGAGGCTCATTCAGCAGTGCTATAAGTAATGTGTTTTATCATTGCTGTCAGACAGTAAGTCCTTTTACTTTTATGTAAGAATATGCAACTGGAGTCAATTACTGATAATCTAAACAGGAGAGGGGTAAGCCTCAGATTCCAGTAATTCAGCTATCGCTACTTATGACAAATCCACGGCCCAACATACAATGTGCTCTTCCAGTGATAGTTCAAACAGTGGATTTATGATATAATGATGATGACATTATCTTGGTATCAGTGGGAGGAAAGTAGCTTTATCCCATTAAAAATGTGAAACCTGCCAACTATACATAGAAATCCACATATACATGCATGTTCATGCTCAGACTTTACCTTGAGTACTGTGAGTGTTTTGGCACAGAGGCATCCTGCACTGCTAACATTCAGTAACAGTTATGGGATTTTGTGTGATCCTAAAGCTGTCATCTTTCCCATCTCCCTTCAATTCTAAAACGATTAGAGCATACAGACTACTTTTATTTTTCTGGGTTCATTTTCAGACATTCACAAATGCTCTTTAGGTTCCTTGGGAAAAAAAATAAAAAGATGTCAGCAAAGAAAAATCCATACTCTCAGCAGAAATCATTGCTTCAGCTTGGGTGTCAGATGGCATTGGATTTATCTGACACTCTCTTTTTTCTCTCTCTCATGGGTATTGTCTTTCAGATCAGGATCGGGAGACAGAGTGTGGTCACCAACAGTTAGTGAAGATGGCAAGACAAGCCCTTACATGGAGCCCGACTCACAGGTAACCACTGTTTACAGTGGATTTCCCCAAGCACAAGTCACATGCATTTCTTAAGATTTGAATTCACATGAGGTGGGATGCGGTCAGAATTCTCGTTGAATTTCTCATGCTGCCAACCAGAGCGATGGCTGTAACTGCATCATGACTTTGAAGTACAGTTTCCTGGGTGTGAGACCCAATTCTCCTCAGTGACAGAATCCATGGAAACAGGCACAACACTCAATCTTGAAATTGCATGTGCGCTATCATTCACATGATTATAAATGAGATAATGCATCCCACTGTTCACTGGAATAGTTTTGAAATAGTATCTTGATTGTTCTCCAAATGTATGAGCTGCCAAAAGGACATTCAAGGCATGATGAACTCTAGCAGATGATCTTTTCCAAGTTTTCCATTGCTGGCAGGCTAGCAGGTTTCTGAGCATGGAGGAAACAGGAGGTGTGTGAGTGTGTGCACACATAAGCTGTGAGTATGGATATTGTGTGACTGAGGCAGACAGACAATGGGAATATTGTGCTTCGGATATGTGAGAGATGTCCATTCGTCAAGTATTGTGTTGTTGTAGTTGTGGAGTTGCGATTGATCTGTCTCAGCCCTCGTTGTGGCAGCATATCCGTGCTTAAAAGGGTGGGACAGGCATACAAAGAGCCGAAGTGAAATCTATCTGCCCCCTCATGACGGAGTGTCTCGTATATTACAAAAAAGTATTGTTTTCAGGGTAAGAGCCAGTAGTTACGGATGTAATTTATCAGCTTGGTTTTTGGTTCTGTTCTAATTTCTTTATCTAGGATTTTGATAGTTTATTGGAAATAGACTTTCCAAAAGGTTGGGTTGCTTGGTAAATCTAATTAAATAATTTCTCGGTTAAAGTAAATGTCATTGTATATCAAAGGTTAATTTACATTTCCTAATGCGTTAAATGTTTTCAGTGAGTGACAGGTCTGGACTGCAGGCAGGTCAATGAAACGCCTGACTGTTTTACTAATGAGCCACATTGTTGAAATACACCCAGAATGTGGTTTGGCATTCTCTTGCTCAAATAAGCATACTTTCCTTACAGACATTGCCTGAATGGCAGCATATGTTGCCCTATGCCATATGTGCTTTCACAAATGTGCAAATTGCCTCATTTCATGTGTGAGCATGCACCTCCATACGAACTCTGCACTGATACGCTGATTTTTTTAACAATTTTAATTGTTGATTTTAATTTGTCACCAAAAAACAATTTTCCACTTTAATTCCGTCCATCTTGAAAGATCTGAGATAAAGCAACTGAGAAGGTTTTATATGTATGGTGTTAGTCAGAACCTCCCTGACATCACGTCGGAGCGCACCCTCATACTCAAAGTGTCGTAGCTTTTAATCCAAACCATTATATTCAACTCAAGCAAGTAGTTTAATGCCTTAATCTAACCAAATAAAAACTCAATACTGAATCAAAGCTCTCCCATGCAGGATACAAAAGTTCAAAAAGAAAACTCCCACATGGAAAAATGATGCCGCAATGCTCGATATTGCAAAGCAAAGAAGTCATCCAGCTGAATCAGAGCAAGTCATACTGGCTTCAGAAAAAGTTGGCTGATGTTTGAAAGTACAGCCTAATATGGTGTCTTTGGTTAGTGACCATAGAAGTGTGATGATAGCATTAGGTCCATAACATTCTGTTATTTTGTGTATCCAAATAACTAACCAGAGATTGCTGCTTGTGTACATTTAAATTCATAGACAGATCAAATTTCATGTTTTCAGCACTACAGGTTATAAGGCAGAACTCTGTGGTAACCATTTAACAGTGGGGCTTCCAGCTCAGGTCTTGCTTTGACTAAAACAAGAAAATACAAAGTTGGAGTGAGAGGAACCAACAGCTACAGGAATTTCTACAAACACAGACATGCATGACAGGAGGGCTTTGCGTGAGGGTAATATGAGAGCGGCAAATCTGTCTTCCTCATGCTTTCTTCTCTCTGTTTATCTCTTCTCTCCATCTCTCTTTACATCTTTTCCAGTCCTTCTTTTCTTCCTTACTGAAGTCTAAAAATGTTCTCTGGCATCTCATTTTATGAAGTAAACGCGGACAGCTGGAAACCTCCAAGTCAGGGCCGCGTTATTGTCACGCTCAGGTGGAACCTTCTGTGCTTTACAAGAGGAAACATCCACTCCCTAGAGTCACATAAAGAACTCACTCTTTCTTTGTTTCCTTCTTTCTGTATTCTGATTCAGTTTGACCACGTGACAATACTGATTGTTCATGAGATACTTTAGAAACAGTGTATATACCATGAGTTCTGTCCTGACAGAACCAGTTTGTGTAACGTGATGCTTGAGCTAGTGTGGACAGCAAAGCAGAAAGTCACTGTTTCAGATTGTGTTGGTAAAGACTCGAAGCAGTAAATCCATCATTCAAAACCTACCTTACAGCATGACACTTAACTTGCAGCATATTTTATGCTGAAGCATGTTTGTTTTTGGGTGAGAATAAAACCAAAGAGGAACACTTAAACTTACATATTGTAATAAAAAAAAGAAAGATCACCACATACTTCAGTTAACTAAGAATGTTTCAAAAGAAGGACTATAAATTTAACCCAGTCAAGTTCACCAAATCCAGTGATGGCATCCTTCAGGCCTTTTGAAATTGAACATTTTCCTTTTTATTCATGAACTCCTTGACCAACTGGCTTTGCTGGAAAGTCCAGTCTCACTGGTGGGAATTTTCTACTGAGCAGGAAGTGACACATGGAAGGAATGAAGTGTTTCCTTTCACCTTGGGAACACGGGAGATTGTCATAAAAGTCAGTGTGCAAATGATGTATTTTCGGATATGCGCTAAGCAAGCATATGACTTAATACTGTTGTATGATGGGGCTGTTTTGGGAATTTTGGAGGGTTTCTTTTACTAGTTTCAATGGGACAAGGGAGTGTTTCCAGGGAGTGCTCATGTCTTGGCAAGAGTCTCTACAAACTACCGGATACCATACACAACTTCCTGAAATAGAAATGATTGTGATAAAGTGTGGAGAGAGAGATAAAGCAGTGATGAGGTAACTGTCATAACAGAAGAAATAACATGAGTAACTATGACAACCAGTTTTTACCTAAGCTTTTACTGTACAGCTCTGGGAAGGTTGGTGAACTATAATCAGATACTTGGCACAACTTCCAAATTTCATGCAAAATGAAAGGATTAATATAATAATCTGGCTACAAATCAAGCTCCATACTTGGAAAAAATAATAAAAAATACCTTTTTAATTCATCTTCAAGGTGCCAAAAGAATCTCAGTCTCAGTTTTACAGTGTTTCACTTCTCATCCAAGAGGCTTCTTCAATTCTAAAACCAAACTCAGTGCCAGATATTTTATACCCTATACCCTCACTATGAAAAGCCTAAAAGCACTTTAGCCAAGATGTCTTATGGCATCTTTTTTTCTTGTCAGAAACCCATAAATCTCTAATTAATAGCCTAGAACCACTTTGATTATTTCGTCTTCATGTACAATATTGACTCAGTGCTAAATAAACTATATGGACAGAAGTACTCAGATACAGGGCACCAATTTAGCTCACTGTTTGAGCAGGCACCCATATGCCCTGTGGCTAAAACGGAGCACTTAGGTTTGAGTCCAGCCTCCTGTCTAGTCTTCACTGCTGAACTATTAAATAAAGACAAAAAATCCCCCACTATAAATCTAAAATAAATACTGCGACACATTGCACGCACAGGAGGTGCTCTGCCATGGAAACCCGTACCATGAAGCTCCTGGAGCATGGTGTTGGTGCTGATGTTAATGCCAGAGGAGATTTTGAGCTCTGCAGTTATTGAGTCAGCGGAGAGTTGGCGAGTTTTATGTCTCAGCACTTGGCGACCACGCTCTGTAACTTTATGTGGTCTGCCATTTCGTGGCTGAGTTGCTGTGGTTGCGAAATGCTTCCACTTTGCAATGGTACCATTTACAGCTGATCGTGAAATATCTAGGAAAGAAGAAATTTCACAAACTGGTTGCAATGATGGCATCTGCTTAAAATCAGCGACCTCTTAAGAACGACCCATATTTCACATGTTTTTGTAAAGGCAGACTGCCTAGCTGGAGACTATATTTCATCCACCTGTAGCAATAGGACTGAAAACACCTGAATTCAAAGATTAAGAGTGGCGCAGATGATGTAGCTTCATCAACCCCCCCCCCAGAGTAAACAGTCCATCCAATATCCAATGTATCTTCAGTAGTGCAGGTATTTATTATCCGGCTCAAACTGTAAGCCCAGCCTTACTTTTAATCCAGCTGAACTGAAGACAATTTGATTTGATGGCCCAAGTAAGATAATTAATGAAAAATAATTAATTAAAAATATATATATATAATTAATGAAGCCAAATTTGATGTAAAAGTAATATAATAGCAGATTTGCATACAAAAATTCAATCACCTTTTCCAAAAGAAAAAATGCCTCTTTTAAATGGTTATCTAACCTTACGTCTGAATTGTAGCACTTGATTGTCAGTTTTACTGTTGGAACAGTTTAGTGGAGGAGTAATGCAATACCATGGGTTACTGACATTTTGGGTTTTCAAAATTCCATCCCTTAAATCACACAGTGGCAGCTTCAAGTAGGTGGGAATGGCTCGCACTCAATGTTCGTCTAACAGTATTATTTGCCAAGGCAGTATGTAAATGCCATTCATGGCAACTGGCCTATTATTATAGTGATAGCTATTGTGGCTGAGTGCTGTGGCCCTGTGGAAAGAATGAGGCTCCACAATGCGGAAGCTGAGAGGTCTGGATCACACGTCGCTCGAGCTTCTCAGCCCAGGAGCTGGCAGCTGAAACTGAAGTCTCCAAGTTAACATTAACAGTGGCTGACAGATAGAGACCTTGCATGACTTATAGACCATAATTCCTTCTTGGTTTGGAACTGATTTTACTCTTTATATGAATATTTTTTTTCTAATGAATGGAACAAGGCTACTGTTTTCCAATTAAGAACCATTAAGAACAATTTGCTTTTTAAAAACCCAAATATAATTTAAATGTTAAACTCTTCACATTTATACTCAGGTAAAATAAATTGTACTAGATATATTTTGTGAACACAAAATAGATTTACTGCATAAACATTCTGAATGTGTTTTAACAATATGGAGTTATTACTTGATTTCAGCTATTCTCATGAGTTACCAAAACATGTTGAATGGGTCAGGTTTTACTTGATCCCCTGTCGGGAAAACTCAGATCAGCAGACCAGTAAAGCATTAAGAGAAAGTCATTTTAGCAGCTCCACAGGCATTATAGATGTCAGGCCTGTGACCCCACCTATTTGGTTGTTTGTGTTCACTAATCAACCAGTGATCCCCAGAAATGTCAAATCAGTCTCCAGGTTTTCTTAATGGAGCCTTTCCTGCCCCGCTTGGCTGCCGGCATATTGAGGGAATGAAGTCGTTAAGCCTTCTTTGCTTATGGTCCAGAGAGACTGCAGGAGTCTTTGGCTCATTCATATTTAGAAAATTGAAACTGTATCAATTTTGTCAGGGAATAGAGCAACATACCTCTGTGTGTTTATTTCTTTTTAATTTTCTGCTGATTTTTCAAGGCCTCATACTGATATCAAGATAAGTATGGAGCTTTCATATTGAGATCATTTTGATGAACTTTGATGTGTAAATGGTTAGCTATGAAAAGTACTGAACTCAAAATGGCAACCGAAATGAACAAAACAATCAACAGTGATAAACCTGTCGGGCTTTTTTTTTTTAAAATTAATTTGATCATATGATCATATGAAGTCCAAAAATAACATCTTCTAAAAAAAACAAACTTGTTTAATGATTAAAAAAGAAAAAAGAAAAACAAGTATTTCGTCTGCAAAGCATTTTGTTGTATGGAAAAAAGTCTCTTACAGCTGCCTGCCTTCACAGCTGCCTGTGCTTTACACAACAAAGTTAGTTTCCTTACTCAAATCATTTGACTTTCTCTACGAGATAAACTTATTCCAAACCAAATAGTTGTGTTCCCTTAATTGCTCACATTTGAAATAAGCTGCATTCACCTGATATTTCTGTCATGCATTACAATGCTAAAGTTAGCTACTTCATAACAAATCTAATTTCAACCCAGTGTGCACTGCACAGAAGGTAACGTGGACATGACATTATCTCAATAGTTTAATTTAATAGCACAAAATTGGTAAAAATATATCACATTTTTGTGATTAGAGCCTTACATTCCACCATTTTAAAAAAATCTTTCTCCAAGCTCTCCCACTCACCTCCTGCTCCCTGATACCTCCTCTCGGGCTTGCCTTCCTCCCCTCCCAGTGAGGCACCCACGACCAGGACAAGGGAGCCATTAAAGGGCTGGTTTGTGTCTGACTAGTGGTGCAGAGCGCCATGTGAAAAGCTTAATTTTGAATGTCCAGGGGGATTAAACCCTGCAGGAGGGAAGCAGTACGCCTGTGTGTGTGTATTATCAGGAATTTGAGCATGTGTGACTGGCCTCGGCCCTCAGTTAAAGACATATGATTTCAATTAAGGCCCACAACCTTTTTCCCCTCCTCAACCCATCCCCCTCTCGTGTGTCTACCACTTTCTAGCTAATATATAGTTGGGACAGGAGGTAAAACCTCTATCATCTCCCATTCAGTCTCTTATTAATCACAGTAACTTTTAATAACAGTAACAAATAGCAGAACCCAGCAGTGTTCTTCAGTGTTCTCTTTTCTGCCTATCTTTATGCTTTCTTTACTTTTTTGGCACATATCCTCTTACATGGCCAGCCGTCCTGAAGCATTAGCCATGCTTGGTTACCACTAAAAAACAGGTCAGTAAAATCAGATGGCAGCCTGAATTTATGAGCATGCAGCGATAGATGATATTGGTTCTTACAAATAGTTACTGTATTGGTTCCTTATCAGCATTCTGTGTTTCTGTGATTTCTCTTCCTCTTAGCCAAGAGGAATGTAGTCAAGCCTTAGGAGAAAGTGTGGCTACTCTCAAGAGAGAAAAATTTCATTCAGTAAATGTATTTTGTTGAGGTCTAAAGATAGAAGAAAGTTGCTCATATTAATTTTAAACTGTTATGACTAGATTTGAAAAGCAAGAATAGAGAATTCGCAGAACTGGGGTGATTAGGCATTCAAAAGATTAATGCAGCTATCACTTTAAGGCAAAATCTCCATTAAACCTCTAATACACCTTTGAAATAGATGAATAAATCGCAGTAATGGGGAAGTTGGCTTAAATCTGATATTTGTAATAAAAAGAAAATCAAGGCACTATACAGAGGAACATGAAAGCACTAAAAGGTTCTGAATGTTACCAAACTGGCATTTTTATAAGGCAAGCCCCAGATGTGCAGCCTTATAAATCTACCATCCATCCAAAGGAAATATCTGTGGAACAGACGTGCACAACCAGAGAGGAAAGAGTGTTATGAGGAGAATGAAAAAAGACAAAAGGAATGGCTTGGAGTGTGTGGTTCAGTTCCCTTTGAAACAAAAGGAAGCAGACCATATCAGACAGGGTGTTAGGGTGAAAATGGGTAAATCTGTACTTGCTTCTGACAAGAGAGAAATCTAACTAAACAAGACTTTTTAAGAACTTTGGCATTGGTTTTACTCATTTCTTTTCACCGCGGAAATGTTATGACCCATGTGGGACTGGTTTTAAGTTTCTGATCCCCCTTTTCACTGAGATAGTATTCTCTTGGAAATTATACATCTTAGCTTGATACCTAGCTGGACAAAACCAGCTCATTTTACATCCACACATTTGCATGATGTGAGGAGTTTCAGGCATCTGTTAAGATGTCTCCTGGGCACCTCCCTTTGGAGTTTTTCTGGGCACACCCAACTGGGAGGAGACCCCAGGGTAGAGTCACAACCTGCTAGAGAGATTATATATCTCATCTGTCCTATTTGTTAATGTTTGGAATGGATTATACACACCTTCTGGCCTGTTACTAGGTGTGCTGTGCTTAATTTGAAGATAATTATACGGTTGGCGATGGGCTGATACCATTTGAAGAAGGTGATTCTTTTAATCTCCAGTATTGTTATTTTGTGTCAAAATGCAGTGCACGAAGCATGCACCATGCACCATGCAGACATTTGCTAACTCCATATTCACATTTTTTCGGGACATTAGATCTGCCGACTTTGACTCAGTTGGCTTTGTCAGAATTTGCAGTCGTACTTCCCAAAACCTGTTACGTTCTCAGATGTGAAAAATCAGTTGAGTATTTCTTGTCTTTAGGCCAGAGGGTGTTTTGTGCTGCACAGATTACTTATCTGTGACAAGATTGATATTTGAAGTCAGTTCAAAAAAAAGAAAAAAAAGAATTGTTATCATTCTGATAGAAAAGATAACGTTATACATTAACATGTGGTTACCTATCCCTCGCATCTCACTTGTACACATAGCGTCATAACTGTAATGCCTTTACTGTCATTCTGCTGCAGGGGCATGTAACGTAATACACTCTCAGGGATTTTCCTTTACGTGTTTTTTTTTTTTTTAATTTCCTGAATCACCTACATGAATGAGCTTGCTTGTTGAAAGTTATTGTTCTGATTTTTATCTACAGATTTAGCCCCTGAATAAATATGAGAAATGAATAATGAGTGCTAAAAAAGACATGTAGCAACAGTGATTTCTGAAGAACTTCACCCTCATAGCGCTTGGTATGTTCTTAAGAAACAATAAGTTCTCAAAGGGTTGAAATAAAAAAAGAAAGGCGGCAGTAAATCATCGTATTCGAAATTAAAAAGAAAACCTGTCAAAGTGGAAGGAGGGAAGGGATTCGAGCACCCGTGTGATACTGTAAACCATTAAACAATAATTGCAGTCATCGAAACCAGTGTTATGACTATATTTGTAGCTGACCTCTTGCCATACTTTAAATAGAACTAAGAACTGAGTGTAAGTACTGCAAATAATACAGTTTCTTTCCAAGGGAGTCTTCGTTTTTGTCAGAAATACAGAATCTTTGGAGAAAGTGTGTTACTGTACCCCCCCCATTCCTTTTGGATGACGATGGGGCATGCAGCACTGCACATTTCTGATTGGTTGAGTGTCAACAAGGCTGGTCATTCCTCAGATGAGCTTGTGAAATTGGTTTGCTCACCATAAGCCTTTTGTGTGTTTTGAAATTACTTTGCTTTCAGTTGACTGTTTACCAGTAACCACATTATTTAAGTAATAAAGTATGGTAAAGAGCACAAGTGTAGGACTCTTCTCCATGCTTACTTGCACTGTCGCCTGTCCGTTGACAGTCATCTCTACCTACTGGATTGGACTGGTCTACGGTTAGGGTTAGGGTTTGAGCACTTCAAAAATGATGTGGAGTTTGCCTCCTCTTCGCAGTTCTTTAGACCACTGTGGATAGACAGACAACCAACGATCTTAAGGAACCTTTTAGTTTGAGCTAAGACGAATGAGGGTAACTTTGATTAAATTCCCATGAAGTCCCCCATCTGTACAAACAGGGCTAAAGATAACGACTGGAATCTGGTTTGGCTATTCCACTCAGTGGTAAGAATCAGGCTTCAGCTTGTCTCGTTTGCTTGGAGAGAGAGCCGCAGAGAACTGGGTGTTTCTGACATCCTGACCAAAGAGGGTTTGGCTCTTGGTTTCTAAGAGTGCTGAATCTCCTGTCTGCTTGTCTCAACTTTACCATGAATGGCTATCTGCTAGCACTTTGCCCAGAGAGTTACTGTGAGAGTTATATTTGTCTTTATTGTTCATGGTTGTTGGGAGAGTCAGATGAGATGTTTTAAATTTCTTGAAAGTCATCGGTCTTGACTGCAGGAGTCAATGACGAAGTGTTTTCACAAGACCAGGATGTGGGGTTGTTGGTGTCGAAGAGGCGCTGTGAAGTAGTAATTAAAAACTCTGTGTGTGTGTGTGTGTGTGTGTGTGTGTGGTCCAGGCGAGGGCAGAGAACAGGATGACATCTAGCAGAACCCATCTGTTGAAATGACAGGTGTCCTGTTTGCAGAGGCGGTGAACCTCCACCACCTGTGGCTAAGGCCCTTTAAACTAGCCCAGACATAGGCACACATACACTTGCACACATGCATGCACTCAAACTCAATTCTAGTGTCTCACAGTCAACAACAGTCTGACTGTCTCCCTTACTGGTGCATTGCTTAACTTGTAAACAAGTCATTTTATTCTTAGCTGAATTATGTACAGTCTAAATTCATGCATATGCGTGGGCCTCGTCTTTAGTAATTCAAGCTTGCTATTTAGCTCTCATATTCAAAGCACTAAAACACCATAAGAAGTGGTGACATCATTGCAAATGTTGAAATAAAACCTTATCTGTAAAGTTCACTGTCTGATACGGACGAGCCAAGCTGGCAGTGGGTGTTATCACTGAAGCGTGCTGATAAACACCGAGTGTCTCACTGTTGTCAGTGTTGTGTTGGTGCAAATTCATGAAAAGGGCGTTGACCCAGCCATAAACACACTTACACCATACAGTGGTGTAATTGTAGATTGTAATTGTCTCTGCATCTGCCCTGCATTAGTCCGGCACATTCTTCCAAACACGTTGAACACAGAAATTATATGGCAAGAGTCTAGAAAGTCTGCTGCAGCATGTCAGAAAGATAATAATATAATCTTCTGCAGTATCTCAGCTCTGTCATCAACCATGAAGGCTTTAGCTCACAGAAGTAGCCAAAAAGCAGTACTTAAAATACACAAGTTAATCTGTTTTGACAGAAACATCTGCAGGAAATCTAATGCGAGCTCCTTCTTAATAAGCCTTGGAATTAAACAGGGAACAACACAAATGAAGTGGAAAAAGTTTTTCATTTAAACCTCACTGCTGCAAAGCCTCATTCGCAAACAACTGTTCATTTTCTCTCTGACGACTTGTGGTTTTCTAGTCAGGACACCACCGGGTTTGTTTTCTCTTTCATGTTCTCTTTTTATTCTCATTTCCTGAACCAGAACATAATGTTGTATGAGCTATAATAGGTCATTATCCTTTTTTCCCTTCCTTATTACATTAGCAGTTCTCCCTTAATGTAGGAAACTTACCAAAGAATCAAAGTTTCTCTGTAACTGCATATATTTTCAACCATAAGATTGTGATGCTTTCCTGTGATGCTGGCATCTGCTCTTCCTGTTTGGTAAACGTGTCTCCTCTTTTCTTTCCTTGGTTTTAGAACTTTCGTCCGATCACTAGCGGATATGCCAGTTACACCCGTAAACCTTCATATACCGCTGAACCCCAGTCACCTCAGGTTCCTCAGCCCGCTAACCTGAATAACGGACACTCCAGACCCAACAACGGACACAGCTATGGGTATGGCAATGGAACCGGGCACTCTCAGTACAACAACCCTGCAGGACTATATGCTCACAATGGAAGCAATGGGGACAGATCACTGCCGAGCAAGATGGGAGGTCTCAGCATCAGTGCCACACACAGGTGAGACAGCAAAACCGTGTGCTTTCCAGGACTGTAAATCATAAGCATCCAGCCACACCTTACTTGCACTTTTGACAGGATAATCTACAGTTACTGTAGCGCTTGTTATTTTCAGATATTTCCCCTCCTCTTTAAAAAAAATGCAGAAGCAACACCAGTTTAATTCTGAATGTTCTAAAATCCAATAAGTATAAGTAAATAAGTATAAAAAATCTTCAAATATAGTTTAAAGTCTATTATTATAATGCAACAACATTTTCTTTTACTTATCTTGTGCACTTATCCCAAGTTTCTGGTTACTTTGCTAGCTAGAAATCCAATTTGTTGTTGTGTTTACCTTAACAATAAAAAGAAATCAATGAACCACGTGTATATAATAGCTGTTTATATCAGATTTCAAAATATCCCCCTCATGAGTTTTCATGGACCTTTTTACACACATTATATCTGTGGGAAAATCACACAAGGAAATGGCTTTACCTTTCCCTCCACTGCTTCTAAAAACAATCATCCTATCTATTATTAAAGCCTCACCAGTTTCCTTGCAGACACTTAACACAGAGACACAGAAACAAACACATTCTGGATGTCTTTTGATACAACTGCACAGATAGCCTTGTGGACTGTAAAAGGCATTTGCTGTCTTGTATCCCCTCAAGCGGGCAATAAATGTGCATGTTCAGTCTCCCGGTGAAGATGCTTTGGAGCACTCCCAGACACAGTCCCCACATACGCACACAAAGATGCACTCAAACGTTTTAACACTCTCTGTTGCCTGCTGTCAGTCAGTTTCTCTTACACACTTATTACACAATTCTGTCTGCTCTCGCTTTCTCTCAATCACTCTCACTTTCGTGACAGCTCAGGCTTTTTCTCTCAGACACACAGTCAGACTCC
This sequence comes from Oreochromis niloticus, assembly GCF_001858045.2. NCBI lineage: Eukaryota > Metazoa > Chordata > Actinopteri > Cichliformes > Cichlidae > Oreochromis > Oreochromis niloticus. The sequence continues at coordinate 21,510,090 of NC_031975.2, forward strand.
TGAAAGGGCATCTGGAGACAGACTTGTATTTAAGTGTGTCTGGACTTGCACACATCTGTCAGCAGTCCTAGTCATCTTCCAGAAGTTAGAATGTTTAAACTTTTCCAAATGAAGGGAAGCACTGGGAATAATTTGATTATGACATAAGGAACAGAAGCCTAATACAAAGCTGTTTTGATTAACACTTCATGCCTTGAGACAGAAATGCAAAAAAATGATGCACCGATGCGCTCTATATATGCAGTTTTAATTAGAAAAGAAAAATACTGTAGTTCTTCCATACTCTTTCTCCTTACCTCATATGGCTACAGCCATCTGATACTTTTATTCCTCCCTTGGTCCCAAAACACATTTTGACATCACAAAAATATGAAGTGGCTATATTTGACATCTGCTTAAAAACAAAAATAGATTTTCCCAGGATTCACAACTTTATCCTTTAGGGAATACTTATTGTTTTGTTTTTGTTTTTATCCTAGTATTTAGAAGATGGAATCTCCATATCTGTAAAGTTAAGCCAAAGCAGTAGTGGCTTGGGGAAAATCAAGAAAAATTAAATGCTAAAAGTATGCTACTTCTCACTTCATTTGTCACCTCAATAAATAGCAATCAGTTATTTCAGCTCGTTTTTTTTATCATATTGTACATTCTCTTCTGATGTTGCATTCTGAAAAAAATAGATTATTAGGGTATAATTTCATTATTGGATAACTTATAAATAAATTATAAGTGTGTAGTATCCTTGTTTTTTTTCATCTGAATCCTTACCTCACTCATTATGTTTGGTTTTAAAGACAAATCATGCTAATACGCCAAGCAGAAGGCTTCAAAACAAAAGCCAACAAAACAGTAGGTGACGTCATGGTGGCGGTGTCCTACTTTTATGTATAGTCTACAGTCTTGATTGATCACTAAAATAAATTTATGTTTCATGTCTTGTCACGGTTGAATTGAAAATGGGTTATACTGAATATTGGTTTCATTGAATCTTTCAGCCCAGAGCCTCCCATACAGTCTCCTGTGAGCCGTAACGGATTTGACACGCAGTCAGACGTCTACAAGATGCTGCAGGACTACGAGGAACCTGTCTCAGAACCCAAACAGTCCGGCTCCTTCAAATACCTCCAGGGAATCCTGGAGGCTGAGGATGGAGGTATGGATTCATGTGTTTGCATATTTGTGTGTCTGCTTATCATATGTGCAAAAATGAGGCAGAAAAAAGCATGTGAGTGTTCACTCACTGAACCTTTTAAACCTTGTTTGGAGAGATCACCCATTGCTGCTAAAGATTCTTGTTGACATTATTGCACCAATTAACTTTATTGGGAAAGTAAAGTCATTTTATCTTGCTGATTAACCATTTTGCCCACTAAGTTTCCAAAAATAGCCCGAGCAATTCAGTTAGACTTGTTCAACACTTCAAAGCGAAAAAATATACATATATATTGCATGAAAATGAGTAGAAAAAATTCCATCCAATATTTGCATCAAAAAAGACTTGTGTATATTTTCTCTATTTATGACAAGCTGTTATGCAAGAAACCAAACAAACAACATTAGATTTATACTTTACAGCAATGATAATATCAGCTGTCATAATACTTGTCTGTGCCACATACCAAACAGGTAAAATGCACAAAGTATCTGCACATGCCCATCTGCATTGGTGCATGACTGTTATGTAATATAAAATAAGTATAAATGTAAATGGTGGAAATTTCTGAGTAACTATTTCCTCTAATGCAGATGAGTCTTGTGGTTCCAGTTAAAGGGACTTGCACAGGCAGTTGTTCGCTGACTGTTATGAACTCATCTGTCTAAGTAGCATAGTTTTCCTTTTATAGAAATACACAGACAGCAAGGTTAGGGGACAGATAGGAAGACATAGGGAGGAAAACAAGATAGAAAGTAAAAAAACCAAAACAATCCAAAGACAAAGGAAGCAGGAGAAAGATGAAGTGCTTTAAATAGCTTGCATGCAGATTGACAGGGGGAGTTTTGGTAGGGCAATTTACTGCAAAAACAACTTTACAAAGGACAATAAAGTGAGAAATATGGTTTTCCTGTCTGCCTTCTGACCGCCTGGAATTCCAGCATTTGAGAAGGGAGTCATATGATGCTGACAGCAGCAGGGAAAAGCTAATCCCTGGAACTAAAACCTTCTCTTCACGTTCCATGTTTACTGTTAACGCAGCGCAAGCCTGTTGGTATGTTCAAACACTAATAGCATGGGCCTCAGAGAACAAGATTTGTCACCAGTGACTAAGGATTTTCTAAACCTCAGATACTAACATTGAGACATTTTTTTTTTTAAAGTCCTTTAACCCTAGTTACATGTAAAAAACACTATATAAACTTCTCCACTGCTATAAAAAGGCTGTAATGTGTAAATATGTCATCTTTATAATGCTAATTCTTACCCAAATATCCATCCAAAGAGGGTATACAAACTGACTATACATACATATACTACATACTGACTATACCTACTATTACATCAGCTTTTGATATACGCCAGTTATCCAAGATTTGGGAAATTTATTTGTTATCACAGTTAATAACAATAACAATAATAATAATAATGATAATACTATATTATCATTATCATTGTTGTTGTTGTTGTTGTTATAGTAAATATATACATACATAAATAAATAATTGTATTTTGTCAGGCTCTACAAATCAAAACAATTTAAAATGGCAATAAAATGTTAAAATAAAAGAACAAACAATTCTCTGCTATCAGATGTGCTGGGTTGTAGAGAGTTACTGCTTGAGGTAAGTATAGAGTATTATTTAATTGTAATTTTAATATTTTTATTCAACAAATTAAAAAGAAAATCCAGTATAGATTTAGATTTCAATTCATTTGTACCATGAAAACGTCTTCTGTTTGTTTTTTTGTTTTGTATTTTTCATCAAATGCAAGTCCATGTTTACTAGATAAGATTATATAACTCACAACTGCTGCCTTTAATGTGCAGGGTAAATGATGTTGAGGGCTGTGTTCTAACCAAAACAGGATCATTTCCACCTAAGTAGTTTTTGGTGCCTGAATTTATACAGGAAGTGTAATCAAATAAGAATGAAAAAGTAAACTAATCAGCAAAACACAAAACTCCTAAATGAGACACAAACCTCTTTTAGCTGGGGGGCAAACTCGTGACTTATTCTTTTGCAACTCCTCCAACCTCCAAATGTGGACGTTTTTAATCTTTAAAAGAAGATTATCTCACCTTAATGCCAGGGCTAGCGCAAAAGGGATCAAATCAAATCTGAAGGAAGACTAATCAGGACAGCAGTATGCACTGGATATTTACTACAAATAAAACACAAAATAGTTTTTTAAAAAATCAACTTGTCTCTGAACTGGCTTTATATAATGATTAAGAGTTTTAGATAATTTAGAGTAGCATGATTTAAAGGTTTTCTTTCCCTGTAGAATACTCCGTTGTCTGGTTATTACATCTCTGGATCAGCCTTTGATGTGAGAGCTGACAGGATAATTAACAGCACAGGGAACAATGTAAACTTCTTCTGTGGGGAGACCTGGATCAGAGCCAAACCAGACTGTTTTCATAATTTGTCACTTCTTATAGCAATCAAAGCAATAAGATGCTAACGACAGATGAAAGAGGTTGGATGAAAATGCAGATTTTAGGACTGGTGGATTAAAGAGATTAAAGGGACCTCTTTTGTCTGCTGTCATCTGCCTTTCAGCTTGAGTGACTGACAGGTTGACCGACTAAACCCTCGATGAAACAGAGACTCTAAGTTTCATCAAGCTATCTGTGCCTTTGTTGATTCAAAAGCTACCCGTGTCTTTGTTTTTATTCTGTGTTAGAGTATTAAATCCTTCTCCAGATGCTGCTTGTTTCCTTTTTTTTTTTTTTAAATGAAACAAGTAAAAAAAAAATACTGCATTTGAATGAATGTCTTAAATTGCTGGAGTTGGTTCCTTTTTGGAGGATAAAGCCAGTGTAAAGGCCGTGTTGACTTTTAAGGGCTTTTAAAGTTAAAGCAAACAAAAGTGTCAGTTTACCCAGAATTCCACAGAGTCTTCCATGGTTTGGTTGCAATGGGGATGGAGCAGTGGTGTGACTGTTAAATAGGAAAGTTGGGGTGTTTTAGGAAATACTGCAACAACATTACACTTGAGTACATATCCTGTTTTCCACAAGAGGACATTGTTTTAGCAGCAAGGACACATACAAGCACAAAGATGTGAAATGTGGAAAGATAAAAGCAAGGAAAACAACAACATGAAGAATTAAAGATAAGAACACTCAAATGCTAAACTGTGCCACAAACCAAAATTCAATCTGCATTGTTGCAGATTGAATTTTATAATTTTCACGTTCAATGCTGATCATTTGAGGCAAATTTTGAAGGAACACAGACCGGGGAGTGTTTTGTTTCTTTAACAGTTGGAAAAAGAAATAAACACAGTGCCAGTGACCCCTGAAAAATACTCCAGACTCAAATGTTGTTTGTTTAAAGAAATTTCCAAGACGGGTTCAGGCTGTGTCCTTTCTCAGAAAAGACCTCTCAAGAGCACATCAATCAGCAGGACTGTTTTACTTTCAAAGTATAACATTCATCACATTTCTGATTGCCTCTTGGGTTACACCACTAATACTTTTACTTAACATGTGGGATATTTAAAGGATCTCTCCAAAATGACCACAACTGAAAAGGGTAAAATGATGAAAATGAACATAACACCATTTGGGGTCCCAATTAACCAGGGAATGTCAAAAAAGGGGGGGTGGGGGGTGGAAGAGAAGCAAAATGCATCTAAAAAAGAGGGTTTCTAGTCCTCTGTGGCTAAACATGTGATTCTAGCAGTGTGAAGCGGTGATGTGACGTGAAAAAAGACGGAATTGATATTTGGTGTTAACAGCCCATTGTAATTTATTACTCTTCTGTCAGTTGACTTACATTTAAATATACTTTTTTTTTTCATCTACATGTGTGGCCCCATCTAAAAACAGCAAATCTTTCTAAAACATTTCATCTGATCTTTCTCATCATATTTTTCTTGGCATTATTTTTGACAGATTATTTTTGACAGAATCTTTCCTTTTAAACATCTTGGATGAATTCAAACCTACACAACATATGTTTCAGGAACAAATCAAGATGTCCTTTAAGAGTTGTAGAAACAGTGCCTCTCAGTAGCCGTCTAAAACGACACTGATTCCCACTGCCTTAAATTCTGTGAAGCTTCGCACTCTGCGTTTGACATGGATGGTGGGCACAAGTGTGCCTGTCTGTTTTACAGTGTGTCTGCTTGACATTAGTCACAGATTATAGGACACACACTGCAGTGTGAATGTTACATGGGGTGAGATATGTGCTGCAAATGGCCAACTTGTCACTGTCGATCAAATGATACATTAGTGTGTTTGGCAGCGAAATATAGCAGGCCTGTGTGGAATGGCTTTTTTTTAGGTAAAGCAGGAGCTGAAAACCCTTTTTGCACTTATTTTTGACTGTGGTACAAAAAATGTATTAGCCTTCCCGTTTGTTAGAAAGTCATGGTTCCTTTAGAGTGCCTTAATGGGCAATTGAGGCATTCATCCCAGAAATAACATGCTCTGATAATATCATCTCTTAAACACACTATGGAGCAGTCAGAGGCTAACTGACACTGAGGGACAGAAATCACTTTGAGGAAGGTGCCAGATGTTCGGTAATTATACTGTGGTTAGTGGTAGTCATAGGTGGCCTGTTGGCTTGAACGGCCTCTGCTGGCACATCATCAGCGAAGGGAAGTCATGTAGTGGCTGTGCTCCACTGATTTACTCTGCTGCACTTGGAAGCATTGTACTGGCTCCAGATACCCACTATAAAATATCCCCTTTCATGCGTTCCAGTCACATAACTAAATACCTGATTGTCTTAGAATTCACTTCTAATAAGAAATGACAACCATGGGAAGGTAGTAACACACATCTACCACAGTACCACCATTTAACCAACCTAAAATCTTTTTAAAAGAATCATAACATAAATTAGTATTAAGCTTTATCTTGAAAGAAGACAATTCAAAGTATGCATCTCAGTCTCAGTATTTTTTTAATATCAATACCAGTTATGCCAGAGCTGCCATAAATGACTGTATTGTTAATTAACAATTTTTTTTTATGTTTCTTTACTTATCCACAAGTGTGCAAATGCTCTCTGATCAAAATCATATTTTTTTAATGCTAAAATATAATTATTGTGATTGTCCGTGATTCTTAAAATTCACTGTTCTACAGTATTTACTTGCACTCCTGAACAGGAAAAGTAGTTTTAGTAGTTAAAAAAGTGGTTCTTGAATAACTTCTTCTTCAGTCTATTTTATGTATAAAAACGTGAATTCAGTTTGTTACTTGACTAATAAATAACAATAAGTTTTAAACACGTTTTTCACAGTTTTTTTTCTATAACAGATGGTAAATTTGTTAAGCCGTTTGTAAGCGGTATGATGAATCTCTTCACAAACCACTTTGCGTCTTTCACATGCGTCGTGTGATTGTAGCATATCGATGTGATGTGATGAGGTTCCATGAGGTACTTTCCTTGCTTGGTGTCGAGCCAGGCTGACTGATGAATTCCTCCCAGGAAAGGCACTACAGAATGTGACACTTGAATGGGGCTCACGGGAAGGTGCCAGAGACACAGAAGAGGCACACAAAATGGAAAGAAAAGAAGGAATTCTGTGAATGTGGTGTAAGGAGAACAGACAAGCAGAGCCCATATTAGGAAAAAAAACAGAAAAAACTGGCAAATGTTTATATCAGTATGTCTTGTAGGATTACTGTGTACTACAGTTTTTGCAGTTTCAATAGAACGAGGCTGAAGAAGAGCAAGAATGTTTTTTGTTTTCTTATTAAAGCTTTACCATGAATTGTCCCCTGGTTCCTGCAACCATGAAGCAGGGGTTCAGGGCAGTTGCTAGGTCTTTGCTGTGTGGTTAATGCAGTGAATGCTGTTCATTTCAGTGTTTCAGTTACACTTCTTCCAAGTATATCTCACAAGGGCACTTGAGAGTCACACAAAGTGAAAAATGGTTGAGTGGTGAACAGAAACTACAGACAACTCATGTAGCATTCCCTTTCAGGAACTTATGTGACTTTTCACCTTAATTTAACAGAGTAGCGCTAACGTAACTTTAACTGAAAGAAAGCCAGAGAAATATGGAGACATACAGTCTGAAGAGATAAAAAAGATGGCGACTGGACTTTCTTAAACTTTAACTTAAAGAAGTTCAATCACTTTCTTTTTCAAGCTCCCAAAACAACCATGACCTGAATGAGTGAGAACCTACAAACACATGGAGACATATATAAAATATGCTTACCAGAGGGATACAGAGGAAGCGTTGTGATATCTCAGTGTCTAGAATCCCTGGAGCATGATGTACTTGCTGATTTTTCAAGTATGTCTCTTAACGACATATCGTTTTTCACAGGTGTGTCACCAACAGAGAGAATGAGAAACTTAAAGTCTCCAGTCAGATCTCCAATCCCCAAGTTGGGAAGCCCCATCCCCAGCCCTATGTCTGGTCTTCAGAAACTACCCCAGTGCACACGGTGCTGTAACGGTATTGTGTAAGTATTGTGCAAAATCTGACTTGTATATCCTAAGATGACAATAATATGTAAATAATGGGGTCATATTGGCGAGGGACTCTTTGGACTGTGTGTAACATAAAAACATGTGCATAAAATATAAAAAAATGTACTTTTATATTTCAAGAAGCCATAAAAGTGATTAACTTGAAAATTTGCTGCGGTACAGTACAGACAAAATAAACATGACATTGGAGATATAATCGATTTTCTGTTGAAATGCTTCTGAGGTTCAGCAGGAAGTTATGCATCTCCCACTTCTTTTATCAATCTGTCTGCTGCCATAAAGTTTAAGAGTATGCGAGGTGAGTCAAGGTTCTTCCCCGATTTTGAAAACAAAGAAGTGATCTTTCACTGGTCGACATGCACCGACAGGCCTTTCAATAAGTCCTCAGAAAGCTCTGTTCCCATTTATCATTTTAATGATTAAACCAAGCCATCCTCCACACCCTTTCCCATGCACACATTCTTCGTACACATATTGTGAATTGAACACACCTTTTAACAAACTAACCACATACACCGGTAATCCCCTCTCTAAAAAAGCAGCTGAGGTTAAAAAAATGTTAAAAAATGATGTCATAAGCTCATTTTCAGTGTTAACAAGAGAACATTGTGGAAGCTTGTGCAGTATAATACGACTGCTGTGACCTAAGCGCTTTTTACAGTCTTTAAAGATGTATTGAACACTGTGTCAGGAGTTAATCCTGCGAGTCATGCGGCCACTTTGGAAAAGCAAAGCACCAAGTTTATGATTTAATGGTCGTTGGCCCAAATCTCAAGGCCAGACAGGAAAATCTAATTGGAAACTATGAATGAACAACGTCCCTAACACTCCTGTCACCGTGCAGCTGACCAAAGTTCTAAATTCACTGGTGCCAATAAGTAGCCATGCAGCGGAATAAATGTGTACTGTTTAACAGCGTGTAACCTTTCTGCCACCTGAAGCTGACACACGGCATGTGATGAGCTGTATTCAAATGCTTGCATAGGTACAGTGGCTATAAAGTATAATTCCTGATTTGCATAGATAATGCAACATTTGATGAACAACTGTGAGTCATTCATTTCTGCTTAACCTCTTCTGTGATGAGGACATTTTTTTTTTTTTTTTTTAAACTGGCCTTCAAAAAGTCAGCCAGCCTTTAAAGGAAAACTGCATTGTGCAATTTGCTTATCTGTCCAGTTTCCGATCATGCATTTATGCATTCATATCTTCCTCAATAGCTAAAAAGGTGAGATATAAGCCTTGAACACAGTTTGCACTCTTATTTAGGACATTAATAAAGGTTAAAGGGCACGACTGAATAACAGGCTTAACCAAACTATGTAATCAGTGTTTATCATGATCCAATAGAAACTACAAACATATTGCATGCGACATTACTCGACTTCAGAAACTACATTTTGCAGTAATCCACTTCTGCATATCCAGGATTTTATAACTTGTCACATTTATTTACTCTTTTTGTTCTTCTTTTGTCTCTACATGTAGTGGCACCATCGTCAAGGCCCGGGACAAGCTCTACCATCCTGACTGCTTCATTTGCGACGACTGCGGCATCAACCTAAAGCAGAGAGGCTACTTCTTTATCGAAGACAATCTGTACTGCGAGACCCACGCAAAGGCCCGCGTCCAACCACCCGAGGGCTACGATGTTGTTGCTGTGTACCCCAACTCCAAGGTGGAGCTGGTCTGAGATAAAAGAGGGGGGGCTATACTGTAATACAACTGGTAAACCAAAATATTGTAGAATGCGGCTACTGAGTTTACTCACCTACACTAATCAGGGTCTGTCAAGCAGGAATGCTTATCTTGGGTCAGTTCTGACTTTAGGAGAGTGAAATTTGCAATTGAGTGATCCCAGATCAGTGCTTCCACACTGACAGACTTGATGAATGCTTTTTATATTGAGCATATCGAAATCTGTTGACAGAATACAGCTTTGGTAAGATAAGCATCGCAAATCTCCAGACTGTTAAAAGGTTAACGTTGTATGTTAAAGTATTTAATAAACTGGCAGCCTTTATCTCGAAACCAGTGTTTTACAGGAAAAATGCATATGCACATTCACATTGGACACATAGTAGCAGAATATTCAGTGCAATGCTGTAGGCAATAAGTACACATAGCAAAACTCATAAGAAAACAGATATGACTACTCTTGCTTTTTTACCGATCAGGTTTTTACAAACATAATGTCCCACTTAAGCCTTACACTAACTTTAAGACACCATGTGCATTATCACAAAATATTTTTGAGCTGATTTGCTGGGATGTGATGTGATGAGCTGTGCAGAGGATGTGGTTATTAGCTTTTAGGACTAATTTTCACAGTTCTCTTCTCACCACATAATATTCCAAGTCATGTAAGGTATTCCGATATATCGTTCAAGTCCTGGTTATGGGTTAAAAGGCTTTTTTTTTCCTTCGCTATAATTCAATAATATACTTATTTTTGGATGGATTTTAGCATTTCTAACTCACATTTATGCAATTTAACGTTTCTGTTGCAAAACCGGGGAACATTTCTGTTTAGTTTCCACTTTTTTCTTCTGCTCACTTGTCAGTTATGCAAACAAAATAAGCAATAGTTCACTCGAAGCATATCTCTAACAATGTCTGGAATGTGTCAGTATGTTTTGGTGACTGGGTTTCCTGAACCTCTGCTTGTAATAAATGCCTCCGTTTGCAGCTATGCAAGCACCACCTTCTGAAAGGTAAACAAATCCCTGCTGGAAACATCCTGAAAACTCTGAGAGAAACTCTAGAACTTGCTGGGATTCAACTTCAAAAAATGATTCCCCCCCAGATGTGAAGAAATGCGACTTAAATGCTAAAGTAAATTAGTTGAATGCAGTGCATGCATTTTGACATTTTAAGCGGGTGTGATGCACATCTGCGAATACAGTGTAGGTAGGTGGTGCTTCTGGCTTATGCACCTGACTGCGAGAGGAATTTCACTTCTCACACTGAAGAATTCCTGTTCACAAGAGCACAGAGTTCACTGGGCGCTGAGCCTTCAGGTTGACATCAGTACTCTCTCCACCTCTCATGACAGCTTTTAAAAACGACTGTGTGCATTTGAGACTGGAGATATAGCCACAGAAATCTGTTAGGACCGTGTAAACTGGGACTTCACAACCTACAACATGTGGGAGCAATACTCACTTTGTTTCTTTCTTCGTTTTTTTGTGACCCCACTACATACTGTAAATTCTTACAGTTACTTTTTGGAAGCGAGCAAAAGACAGAAGTTCCCGCAGTGGATTCAGATTTCTACAGCCAAGCCCTTAAGGCTAATGAAATATATTTCTACATTTCCTCAGAGAGAAGGGGGGAAATAAATTTAGGGACTGAGGTAGGGTGAGAAAGAGAAATGAGGGGATGACATGTATTTTGTTTTCTTGACAGAAAAACTTTCTGTAAGAAACGTGTAGCAATCAGTCTTAGCTTATTGTGAAATAATGTAATGTGTAGTAGAGTCAACGTTGTGCAGAGGAGCGATGATGTCCTTAATTTTAGAAATATTGCTAACAAAAATACTTCTGTAATTTGAAATGGGAATAAATTTTTGCATCGCTGATTTCCATTCTGTTTTCCAGATAGTAGCAGTGATGTTTAGCTGCTGGTATCTATCCAAGCTAGTTACGTGTAAATTATGTGAAAAATATATTGCTACCACATTGTTTCTTTGGTATTGTACATATTTGTTTCATTGTGATTGCTTTAACATACAGTATAGATCATGTCACTTGCGTGCCTTCGCAAACCCTGTGTCTACTCTTTAAATAATTTCTGAGACACGAATCCTCTCCTTGTATTTAACTTATTGTTCTACCAACACATGTTTTTGTTCTGGATCTTCTTATTTGCTCTTTTTTTCTAGGTTCTAAATAAAATGAAAAGTGCTTTATGATGGCATGATCTTTCACATTCTTTCCTGAGCTTAACTGCTGGATTTTACCACAAAAATGTACCAAAACACAAGAGACTCAATTTGTCTTAATTTTACACCCTAGCTCTGGCATGGTCCTTTCTTCATATTGCATGTTAGACCACAGGGCTGCAATATGTATGCTTTCTAACCAAGACCACATTACAAAACCCTTAAATGGAATATAAAAAAGAAGAAAGTCTTGATTTAGAAAGGCACTTTTACTTTTGTGTGACTTTGAGAAATTTGGGTAAGAGAAGCAGCTTCTTAATTATCGAGTTTAGTTTTAATATAATTTCAAATGGATATTTTATCACATCAATAATGCAAGGATGAACTACACTCGCTGACTGGATACACCTAAAAGGATATTTCCTGTGGTTATATGCCTAGTTCGTTACTTTAGTAAGCCTCCATCATTGACACCTAATGTGAATAGCATTGGTCATTTCATTACAGTGCTGATACTGCAGAGAAACTTTGGCTGCTAGCATTCATGTGGAAAATACTTTCTCAAAACCCTCCTAAATCCCCAACCAGTGCCTTCTATGTAACAATGTACTTGTTTAGAGAAAACACATCAAACAAAGTGACTCATCCTCTAAATGTCTGAAATCGCAATCCGATCCAACATCCAGTGAGATGTACACAGATGCTACACACAAAAATATACCCAGAGGAGGTTGTTCGATGTTCATAGACAGAAGACCACTTCCCCCGTGTCACGTGACTGTGTCCTGTGTCCATACCTCAATGGTCTATTTTGGTGTCATAAGGGAGACCTACAGAATGTCAGGCAGGTGGTTCTAATGTTGTGGCTGATCAGTGTACTTAAAGCATAAGCATGTAGCTAAACAGATTTAATGAAGCCCCTTTATACATAATGGCTCCCAGAGTGCCTCAAACAGCTGAAGACAGACAGTGATGAGGAACAGGAAGCAGAACTATCGTGGAAGACCAAGCCCTCATGGGGTATACCATAAACAAATAGGGGGAGTGACTGACATCAAGCGATCCTTTCACAGGCTAGAAAAAGGACAGTAGAGCAGATCTGATCATGTCACAAAAACAGACCTTAACCAGCAGATCCATACAGGCAGAGATCTACCACAGCCAGCAGGACCTCAGTTGCAGACCGTGCAAAGGTGCCCAGAGACTGTCAACACATAGCAGGATGTAGGATGAAAGTTGGGACAGCGTACACTTTACGGCACAACCAAGTGGGACAGGAACATTTGTGCCACATATGGACTAAAAGTCCCCAAGTCCCAATCGGAGACATTAGCAAAGGTCAGTGGGAACAACACAGTTCTAAACAGACAAGCTGATGCTGGCCAACCAACCAGACACTGGTGGTTGACAAAGAGCAAAAGATCACAGTTGTGATAGCTGTGGCAATACCATTAGACAGCAATATGAGAAAATAGTCACAGGGCTGAAGGAACAGCTGGAGCAGATGTGGAAGCCCAAAGTGGTCTCTATCCAGTAGAATGCAGTCATAAGAACAGCTAAAACCTAATACACGTGTGCAATATATGTATCTATGTTGTGTGTGTGTGTGTATATATATACATATATATATATATATATATATGATAGAAGGTGAAACAAATGTATTTGTGCCACTGCAAGGGTTCAGACACAGAGAAATTTATGAAATAAAAATTAAAATGACCTCAATTTTGGTGCAGACTCCCTTCACACTAAAAAACTTCCCAGACCCACACAGTGAGGTGTAATGAAAACAGGCAGTGAGATATACAGCTGTTGCGTGCTAAGAGTTCTGCTTCAGCAATAAACATTCTTAAAGATAAACATTTCAAGTTGCTCAGAAACACAGCTTGCTTTGCTCTGCAGGCTGCAGCATCGCAAACTAAGCAACTAAAAGTGTGAAAGCTGACTAAGCAGTTTTATTACTTACCAGATCAGCAATCTAGCCAGTGTCGGCCAAGTTTATTGTGTTGAACTTCATGGAAAACGCTTCCACATACAGTATAGACATCTCACAATAAGTTTGTGGATAAATCAGAATAGACTCGGTATACTTTTTTATGGTGGAACAATAAATCAGAGTTTCATGACACGCCCAATGCAATATATTTAATCCTTGGCTGCAATAGTTAGGGGCTATGTCATTCTGGAGCCCTCTGGTAGAAGTACTGGCTTGACAGCTCTTTCTGTACATATACAGAAGCTAATCATCATGCGGGATCTACCTCATACATCAAGTTGCCATTTTTCATTCTCTACACGTTCTCATATAGATCCATTCTACCCTGTTGTTTTCTGTACTTTGCTGTTGGAGATATCAATGAATTTCCATCATACACTTACCTACAGACGATTCTTCTTATAATTTACATTAGGTTTCAGAAAGTTAATAATACAGTGCATCCTTTGTGTTTACAGACAACATCTGTTTGCCTTATCTTCTCTTTTATAATCTGTGCACTTCATTCCTTCTTTATTGAGCGTAGTGTTCATTCCAAGTTTGCACTCCACAAATATCACTCTGTTGCTTGTGCCAGCCATGATTTGCAGAGTCTCTCTGGACGAGTACCCGAGCTGCATTTGGCTTTCAGAGACTGCGCATGCAGCAGAACAACATTCTAGCCATTCCCTTTCCACAGATAAACTGAAGATGTTCCATAATTCAAAAACTCATATAAAGAGCACACAATAACTTAATTTATTAAAGTAAAGTTTGGCTTTGGTGGAAGACTAGAGTGTGATGAAAGAGTCGGTAGCTTTATGAAAACACATGCACTTTGGTGTCTAATAAAGCACTCAAAGCTTTGTTACTGAAGCTGATATTAAGACACATGACTGTTTCCGCACTGCAACAGAAAGGTTCACTGTTGACCCCTTTAAAACATGAGAAGAACTTTACAGTCAGAGCTGGGACATTGCAGCATTTCTCTTATTTTGATGTCCGACCACTTGCTGGCCACATTGCACACATTGCATTGCTGTCTGTATAGCGCGCACGATTCTTTTAGAAGAAAATCTGCTGCTCTGTGAAAAAGCAGTTTTTACACCAGTTTCTAGACTTTTATGTTTGTTTGCACAAAGTAATTACAAGTAACTTGCAAACATCTTTGAATGTAGTTGTTTTCATTCAGACTTGGAGAAAACCGTGTGCCTCAGTACAGATAGACTTCAGGACCATTTTTGTTACTCATGAAAACATATGAGTTTTTTAAATAGGGTATAAAAAGAATAAAGGATATAGGGATAAAAATCTACACAAAAGCATGAAAAAGCCACACAGTTTGTGCACACCCATGGTTTGTTTTGCAGAGATTCTTGTGCATGGAAGCCTCTCAATCCTCTTAATGTTTAAGTTGGCCCTGAAAAGATATTGAAGCTTGGATTACGCTTTGCTTTGATTCTCATTAAAAGGGGATTTAGAAAGAGACAGTCGCTGATCTTGAGACAGCAACACCATGACCTCACTGTCACTTAGCTACTAGATGAGAAATAAGTCTGGACTTCACACTCAAGTGAGACTGAAAAGATCCTCCTGAACCAAACCTCGGAGGATCTTTTCAGTCATACAGCTTAGCGAAATAATGTAAACTGTTTTGATAGATCTTAGTAAAACGTGGTAGAAAGTAACCAAGTAACACATGCTTCACTTTTGAACACTTGTTTTTTTCTCATGAACTCACTCAAATAAAAAAGTTTGGCATGTGTTTCATGGATGTTTCTGATTTTAAATAGATTAAATGTATCAAGTTTGGTCATTTGTGTAGCCTTTGTCAGACATACCTTATGTGCTCTCTGACTTATAGCTACTTAAGCTAAGTTGCCTAATCATATGTCACCCCGCCCTGAACTAAACTGCTTATACTGAACTGAGCTAACACTTCACATTTAAACAAAACAAGACTGACAAATTAATTTTGCAGTAAAGAAACATAAGGTACTTGGAAATCGTGTCAACAGCACGTCATTTGTGTTTAAAGATTTGGACCTACTTGACTGGACGGTAACAGAATCTGCAGTGTGCCGCAAACAGATGACATAAGATGGCATTCGAAGACAGATCGGGAATTAGCCAATATTTGTTCATAGTGTTAAAGATATGTAGGCCATATGCTACATGTAACGAATACCCTGCGAGGTTTTTTGTTTATTCTGAAGAATATAAATGGTCAGAGGAGCTGCCACGCAGTTGCCAAGAGGGCTTTACTAGAAGATCTTTTGTTTTTCAGAAAAGTGCAAAAATATCTGCCCTCTTGAGTCTGTTTAAATAAAAGTGAACATAAAAAGCAAACAGATGACTCTATGTTTTGGATACTCTCACCAAAACTTGACTGTGGATGAGGTGTTTTTACGACAGATGGAGGCAGTGGATCGGTTTCCACATCAAGAGTCCTTCTTCATTAAAAGAGAGTCGTTTTATATCAGATATCAGGATTGCCTAAATTTGTATTTTGTCTTCTGACTTTTGTTTATGGATGAAACTAAGCTGAAACCATCTCTTGCAATCCAAAAATGTCATATTAATGTGTGTTAAAATGAGCTGTATGTAATTTAACAATAACTGTCTGTGTTAGTCCTGTGATAGACTGGTATACAATGATATTCATCAGATTCTACTTAATGTCAGACTGGTTCAAGGTGCATACAGCCTCTCACTTTGTTTAATCTTTTGATCACTTGCCATACTTGCAGTGAGATTGCATCTTTTTTTCCTTATCCCTCTGAGTTAAACAGACAAAGTTGCCTTCAGGTTACAGACTGGTCCATCCCATCAATGTATCAGGGATTTCATATTTCCAACCAAATGTGAGAATATTAATTTCAAAAATCAAGAAAAAAGAAAAAATTATAAACAAAAACTATGAACAAAAGACTGCACAAACGGGTGACTGGCAATGATATGGGTGGAAAAGGCAAGTCTGAGCAAAGATGGAAGAGAGACATAAAGTAGATACACAAGTTCAGCAACTCAAAAGAATACATCACGTACCTGAAAAGGTAGACCAGAAAGAAAATGGAAAATCTAATGAATGGATCAAGGTGAATGTGATAAAATGAGGTCATCCAGCTTCGCAAGAATCGTTATGTATTTAAAAAGAAATAATCTTATAATAGTTTACTGTGTGCCACATTCACACACACCCCCAAATTGGCTTAATTTCCCAAAAGGCAATTTTAGAGATATGGCTCATAAAAACAAGAACTTTTAGTAAAACATAAGTTTTAACTATAGGAGTCAATCAAACAATGATATTCATCAGATTCTACTCAATTTCAATTTTTTTTCTTTAACCAGAAACAGGAGCCTTTGGGCAATATTTCTATAAAGACTGACAAAAAAATGTTTTTTCAAAGTTAAAGGCCACACTGTGAACAGCTTATCGAAGAATTACACTGAGAAACTCCAGAACCACCCGCTCTCACACACTGAGTTTACTCCATTCCAATGCAAATGACAGGGATTGTGTAATTATAGTTGTGTTAATATGACATAATGTTTGATAGATCCACAGATGTGCAGAGGTTTCCTGCAGACTGCCTTGATGAAACCAATGAGTTAGACCATGTCGCTAACAAACATGAGCTCATCTCCACATTCAGACTTATGACTCAAACTTACCACAAAGTTTGATTCATGTGCATTCAAGAGTGAATATTTCATGCTGGACTTCCAATTCACTTCAGCACATTAAATAAAGATTTGCAGTGGGAAACTCTATTAACCTACTGGGAATAATGTGTATGAGACTCACAAAAAGATACGGGCAGAAATTGAACTTATTAACTTAATGAGCTTTCTCATTTGCAATATGATAAAAACAAATATAAAGACATGTTTTAACCTTGTTACCTGAAGTCAGTAAGGAATCTTTTGGTGAAACAATAAGGATCACCAGGTTTTCCAGCTATTATTGCATTGCCATTGTGGGCCCTGCCCTGAGGAGCTGGCAGCCACCCAGGCAAAAGAATTTCATTAATATTGATTAGTTTCAGGACAAAGGTTAATGTTACCTCATCTAAATGTTATTTGGAGGTCATCCTACATAGACAAGAAAAATATCTTGAAGGAAGCACAGCCCTCAAAACTGCATTTTAATGTTCTCTGGTGAAAGGTTACAATGGACACACAATGGATGCAATGTAACTGAAGTGAAAGAGGGTTCATGTGGAACTCTTCTCTAAAGTAGGATAGTTGTGATACTAGATGAGAAGAGTACTAAAAGATAGGCATTGTCCAGTGCACGGGTAGAGAAGCTCACAGGAAAGATACATTAAAAGACATTTGCTGCAAAGAAAGATATAAAGATTTTATATGAACAATCCTGCAAAAAATACACAGGTGTAATAAATTGTACAGTTCCCACTTTAAAGCCTTCCATGAAAGTGGCACAAAGTTTTACTGCCAGCCGACCAGTTTCATCCTTGGTTATAAATGTACTGAGTATGAATGGGAAAAGGATCTGTTGCCCAGATGCATTGAATCGCTCTGCTGACTGATTGATGCCCTAAAGAAGAAGAACAGAAACACTCAGCATATTGCTGCCTTTTCTTTTCAAGTCATATTCACTTCAAATGTGATTTATACATAAAGCACAACATTACGTTACCAGAGGGAAGATTTATGCGCAGAATTTTTTGAACTAACTCGAGTTATTGAATAAAGTGGTATCCATTAAAGTAGGCAGAGGAGCAGCACACAGAATATAGTGTAGCGCTGTAGAAGCCTTTCCAAATACACCCACATTGCTTTAAGATTGGTATTCACTGTTCACCTGCTGATTCAGCTCTCCCCAGTTGGGCTATCAATATCTGAGGTTTCTGTCATCAGGGTCTTTGGGCACACATGGGCGAGGTGTGGTTTGCAGCTCCGCAACAGGGAAGAGATGGTGTGTTGGGGTTGGGGGCACTGCCAAGGAGGCTGGCAGGACACCTGGGATCAATCGACTAATCGTGCTTTCACTGTTTTTACTGGCCTGCTGGGACCAGAGGAGAGGGGAGAACTGAGCTAGAGGCAATATGGCTGAAAAGCTGCAAAGCACAAGTATGCTGTCCTCGCCCTGAGTTTCCTAGTTTTCATCAACTAGACAGCGAGATAACGATGCTCCAATAACCAGACTTATTTTTCTTTTTTGTGCTGATTTTTTGAAGAATGGCCTCTGACCTTCTATTTGACGATCATTTAACTGAAAACATAAAATATTGTAATAGCTAACTAACATTGTAACCTAGCTTGTTACACGCTTACAGCAAGCTTACAATGTACAAATTATCATACCATTTTTAAACAAAAATATTTTATCATCACTCATGCTTACGGACAAATCTCGTCCAAAGCAAGAACATTTTGAGGTCCATATCCGCTTAGAACAGTAATACTTCGTCATTACGTTCAGCCATGTTGGGATTTTCGCTCTCTTCATTTTTCTTTTTACAAAGTAATCAAAACAAGATTACAAAGCAGCCACTAGAGGGAGCTCTCGGGCAGTTTACAAAACTGTAACTTCTAAAACTTCTAAAAGGCAGAACAACAAGCGTGAATTATTGCTGAAAAAAACAACAACAAAAAAACAAACCCTACCCTGCAGCATTGTATGTGTGTGTTGAACTGGGGTCCAGGACACAGGTGTGTCACAGTATTAAAATTAATTCACATATAGAGCTGTACAAACAAATGAATCAATCAATCCATCAATTTTTTAGCTGCTCAACCAATTCAGGTTTTTAGGGCCCAGAGTCCAACATTTTTCCAATCATTCTTCATATGCGGTACAGTTAACCTGGCTGTTCAGATGTGATCATCTGCAAACAAAAAAACAAAACCACCAACAAAAAAAGATGTGACCATCTGCAGCAAAGAGAAAAAACAAGAGAGAGAGAAAATAAGCAGTAATTTCAAGACCATGCTCTTTCCTAAAAGCCAACATTAGTCCTATTACCAAGAATTATACCATAATTGTTATACCGCCACATTTCTCATCCACAATCATCATGTCAAGCTTTGCCTCAAGTCATCTTATATAACCAAAAACAATCAACAACTGACAACAATAATAGGAATTAAAATGCTTCAAATAGCCTCCCCCCAAAAATGATGTTGTAATTTTGCAGCAGACACTAAGAAATTTGGTTTGTGATGTTATATAATAAGAGAGCATGCTAAAATTAGACAACAAAGTATGAAAATAGCCCAATTAAACCCTGTGACCCTTAAACACAACATAACAGTGCATGGATGTGAGCGATCAGCTCAACCCAGCTCAGAAATGTAGTTAATTGTAAGCACATGCATTCCTCGTCAACAGACCCAACAAACTTGCATCAAGGACAATGTTAGATACCCAAAACACTTAAGTTTAATAGTTTGCCTTGACAAAAATACAGATCACCCGATCTCAATTTTTCATTTAATAAAGTACCTCTAAGGTAAGTGGATCAATTTAAGTTACCTTAGGGCCCATGAATGAAGTAATGAATTTTAATGGTTGAATTGGGCTTGTATGGTGTCCCATCACACATCTGAAACAGTGGTTTGGTGCAGACACAGGCCAACAAGCTGCCTGCCAGCAGCTGGCCAGCCAAATGAGAGCGCTTGTTTGCTTGGCATCTCCATGGTTTCCATGGTCAGAAAGGAGGTCTTTGTGTGTATTTGTGTGTGTGTGAGAGAGTGAGTGAGTGAGTGAGTGAGATTGATAGTGTACAAAATGACTGAAACTGGATTCGGGGCCTATACTCATATCACGCATGTATATAAGCATGTACATGTGTTTTGTTTCTCCTGTGTGTATTTATGAGTTTGTGCATGCACTGTGCTTGTGTGGCCTTATCCAACTGACTATTTCATCTGGCCTACTGAGCCAACGATTTGGAACATGGGTTCAAGCACTGGTTCATTACTGTGAAATTCCAGATGACACTTTCTGGAAGGGTCTGCTTGTGCACTAAAACAGGGTTCCATTTTTGGACAGAGATTACACTGGATGTATTGTGTTCCACGCTGGCATGAATGCTTACTTGACCAGTTAATTAATTTGCTATTCAGGATGGATAGTGACCACGAAAAGTTATCAAAGCTGCAAAGCTGTGCAGTGTTTCTGACAAACTTAAAATAACCTCATTTCAGTGAGCATTTCTCTAAGGCTATTTTTTTTTTATCATTCATTTAATTCAATTATATTTTAGATTTGAATCTTGAAGTAGCTTTAGCTGGGTGTGTCACTGTGTTTACTTACTTCATTAACTAAGGAGGCTTTGTTTGAAGATAAGAGCCTTCATTGTGTGACTGACCCTGAGAATTTGACTGAGACTAAGCAGGCCCAGCTGCTGCTTATTCCAAAAATGAATGGGTTCACATTAATTACAGTGCTCAGAGACCTTGACCTTCCTTTATCCTATTCCCAGCTGAAAAGAAACCAACAGCTACTGGGTTCTAAATGGGAAATGGGAGGAGGGCTGGAAAAGGTTTGGTCTGTTTTGATTGGTGGAAAAGTTTTGGATAAGGAAGACAGATGGCATAAGGAAACCTATTGCCACAGTTCATAAGGTTCAACTTGTGGTAACAGACACGCAGAAAGAATCTGATAATATCTGCTGACCGGTTTCTGCACCTTGGCCTCTGATGGTCCTTATATGGAATGGTCCAATCAGCAGACAAAGTTTGTTGCCAGGTGACCATGAAAACAAAATAATGTATTTCCTTTTTAATGCCCTGGAGGGAAGGTTTACTAATGCATTAGCTATTGTTTAAACAGCAGACAGAACATGTTATTAATGAATGTTTTCTCCCTGTCATAAACACACATTCAAGTCCAGTTCTTTCATCATGGCAGTCCTGGGCATATTCATGAATCATGAAGGTTTAAATGAGACTCATGTCCAATCTAATTCATCATATTTTAGTCTAAATGTAGTGTGATTTAGTGTTTAGTGAGTCACATTTTTAAAAATTGAAAACTTCATCACTGGTGACCATCAGAACACTGTTCTTTTGTTTTGTTATAGAGTAGAAAGAAGTCACTTTGCAAGACCTTCTTGGACTTCAGGGGCACTAAAATCACCACAAGTGTGAAAAGATGATGTTTGAACTTTAAAAATGGAATTGAGACAAAGCGATGCTTAAATAAATAAATACATGTAAAATATTTAGAAATAGGTTAGTCCTGTATACTAATGCTCAGTCTGTGTTCCACTCTCACATCTGGCTGCCTGCCAGGCATATACAGTAAAATCTTGATCCTGAATAGAGGATAAAAGGTGCAGCTGTGGGAGCAGCAGGCAGTCAGACAAAAGTAGATGGAGTCATTCTCCAAATCAAGGCCAGCTCATTGGACTGCTTGAGTTGTAACCCAATTATTCCCAGGCCACATGTTTTCAAAGAAGGGGTGTAAGGCAGAGGGGAAAGCCCTCCTTCTTTCTCCTGCAGTCACCCCATAAAACACAGAGAGAAGCAAGGAGAGAAAGTTTGGACATCTTAAACATTATTCTGCATGACATAAGGAAAAAGTCAGTATCAGATATTGGCTGTGGGTAAATGCTGGCATGTAGCCATTTTTTCCTATCGGTGCACGCCACTAATGCCTGTTTTATTTAAGTGGTTTATGTTGAGGTAACTTGTTAATGAGTATCTGGTAGAAATTAATTTATTCCTTGTTCAGATGTGGCTATATACTCTACTGAGAATAAGCATATTTAATAATAATGTGAGTGGATCTTCAAAATAGACATCAAAATAGCTCATGGAGAAAATGAGTAGAAAAAGTTAAGAGTTTATCAGCAATAATGCTGTTTGAATAATTATAACCATCATAAGTAACCAAGTCATCTCAACATGTATTTGCTCAAAAATTATTTTATTACAACAAACACATCTTTAATCATCAAGACAAGGAAAAGCAACAGTAGATAAATTGAGGTATCTCTTCTCTGGAAGGTGTGGAAATTCATAAGGTGGACGTGGTGAAACCTCATGAGTGGTTACACTAGGAGGCTTTTCTGTGGGAGACATGAAAAAGGCCACTTCATCGTCCAGGGAAGAACAATCATATTTTAGATCTGGATGCAGGACCTTATGAGTGTCCTTTGACTGAGGCCGGGCATCAGCTGGTGGGGCACTTGGAGGCAGTGGAACCTCATGAGGCAGTGGACTGACACACTTTGGATCAGTGTATTCAGCACACACAGGGGATGGTGGAGGAGTTGGAGGCAGTGGAACCTCATGTGGCAGTGGGCTGATACACTTTGGATCCGTGTATTCAGCACACACAGGGGACGGTGGAGGACTTGGAGGCAGTGGAATATTAGCCAGGAGGCTGAGAGGCAACAAATCAGACCTCTTGTGTCTTAGAGAATGAAGGGAAGCATACTTCTTTTCAGAAGGTGGACGACTTGGAGGCACTGGAACATCATGAAGCGTCAGCCTAATGAGCTTAAGCATTAAATCTTCCTCTTCATCACCTACAGACCACACTGTTGAACTTGGATTCTTTCCACATCGATCAAAAGCTTCAACAGGTGGAGGACTTGGAGGCAGCGGAACCTCATGAGGCAGAGGGCTTACACACTTTGGATCCGTGTATTCAGCACACACAGGGGATGGTGGAGGACTTGGAGGCAGCAGAATATTAGCCAGGACACTGAGAGGCATCAAATAAGACCTCTTGTGTTCAAGGGAACAAAGGCAAGCATACTCCTGTTCAGAAGGTGGAAGACTTGGAGGCAATGGAACATCATAAGGCAGTGCGCTGATACAATTTGGATTAGTGTTTTCATCATTCACAGGGGATGATAGAGGACTTGGAGGCAGGGGAAGATCACACGTCATCAGCCTAAAACATTTAGGAGGCGGTAAGATCCCCACATCCTGGAAGCAGTACTTGCTGCACACATAACAAGACAAATCAGCAGCTGATTATTTTTGCAACATATGATGGAAACAGATGTTTAATGTCCTTATTTTTTTTTAAATTGAATAGCAAACATACCTGTCACTGCTGACATGTGAGTTGAACCTCTTAAGATTTGGTTTTCCCTAAAAAAGTTACATATTATTATTGTTGTTGTATTTGTCATTAAGAATTCACATTATTTAATGTTTAGAAACAGACACAGTGAAGGGTAACTTACCACAGCTTGAGCCATTTTAGGCGTCTGTCAGGACAAAGATCCACGCAGGATTTGGTTTCTCTGTGTAACATTACAGGACAGTTGTCATACATTTTCAAGTCAATTTCAACAATGCATATCCAATCAAACTGTATCATTACAGCATTGTTTAGGTGGATAAATACGAAAGAAATGAAGATAAAAACAGGAACAGCTGGCAATCAAGGTAAAACAACCTTATGAGAAAGGTCTTAATCATTATTGTTTAAAAGTAAATCTTTCAATCCTTACTTCAGTGACTTGTTTTAAGTTTCTGTGCTTGCTGTCGCAGTTTTGTGTCAAATAGTTGTAGTTTTTGAACAAAGTTTGCAAAGACTCCAATGTTGTGTCTGTTCAGTACCAGTGTAATGAGGAGACTGAGTGCAGGTTTGGAATTGTCAGTGACAGAAGAATGCAGCAATGTTTGAATTTGAATTTGTTATTCTTATTGTTTTAATAACAATAACTACCAGGATCATGCCATAGCAACACAGTGATGCCCAATCAAATGTCAGATACAAGAGATCTGACATTACACATCCAACAGGACAGTAAAGCAATGGGCATCAATGCCACAAGTCAGGCCTTAAAAAATACCTGAGTTATATAACAGCACACTGACAGTGTCTCATAAACATGATATTCATTTCAATTTAATTTTAATTAGATAGATAGATCTGTCCAGAGCAATGTCCCAGCAGTTTAACATATACTCTGATCAGGAAATTATTTTTTTTTCCTTTTTTAAATTAAATAATTTTTCATTCTAAAACACAATAATTTTTGAGCATTGTATTTAAATTGATAATATACATGTAATTAAAAAATATTACATTATTATTTAATTTTTGCATTTTTGATTATTTTTTCTACTTCAGTAGTGTTTTCATATTTCACTATGCTCTCACTCATGCTTGGTTATATTAATGTGCATGTCATCTGTATATGGTAAAGTGCTTTGTTACGTCCTACAGGAGCTCGTCTGGGGGCCTGTCTTCCCCTGTTTTTTTTTTGCTTATTTGTTTGTTTGTTTGTTTTGTTTTTTCCTATAAGCTACAGTCCAATTAGCTGTCCGTCTTGAATCAGTGGAAGCTTGAGAAGTGACAAAAAGCCCATCCTTCACCTCTGTCTCAGCCAGTGGAAGCTGGTAGAAATCATGCTGGATGTTAGAGAGAATGAGAAACCCCCAATGCATTGAAATGTTTTGCTTATCCTCATAAAATGTGTTTGGAAAAATTAAATAAAAATCTTCTAATTCTATCTTCCAATCCTTTTCCATGGCAGATATGTTGAATTATCAATCAACAGGTACAAATAATTTTAATGGAAATGCTGATTTTTTTTGCAGACTAGGTCACTTCATGGAATGTACAGATGAGTGTGAATGAAATATAATAGTTTTGTGAATTGTATTTTACATTTAAACACATGAAAATACAGAAAAGCACTGAGGGATACTCTGATATACATGAGAAGTGAGAAAATGCACATATAATGAAGAAAATGAAAAACTGTATTTAGAAAACCTGGACAAAACAAAGAAATTAGCAACTAAAAAAGAGTGCAGGCTCAATATAGACAAGATGACTTAACTTCTGGGGAATAAAAGGATGTGGTTTCAACTACAGTGTTCTGTGGTGTAAATAATGATGTGAGAGTGAGTTTGAAGAAATTATGCACAAGTTAAATTTTCACCCATTAAACACCGCCGTCCTATCCATTTTCTTTCTCAATTACTTCCTTCAACCCAACAAGTGACAGATGACAGTTTTCCTTCATGAAGCTTGAAAGAAAAAAATATGTGGTAAATTTTTTATTCCACTGATTAAAAAAAACCTGACATGAAGAGCTGTCACTGATGGTTGATGCCATTTAAGTCTTTAAAAAAATTAGTTATCAACTGGAATATCTATGTTTGTACAGGAAAAGCACACTTTACCCAAAAGTATTTAAGGCCATGTTGCACTAAAGATGGAAAAAACAGGCAAATGTAAATCATACTGTCAGTTGATCATTACTGTTTGTATCTAATATGAAAAGTTCACACTGTTAGTTATTTAGAAATGCCTTTGGCCCCATCATGTGGTCAGTGCTGATCACTGCATTAAATGCAAATCAAGCTTCGTCTTGTCTCACACTGTTCTTTCCCTGTACTAGCCAACATTACAGATTGTCACAGAGCAATCGATAATAATAAAGTAATTACAAATAAAGAAAATGTAAAAAAGAAAGAAAAAAAATCAACTTGCGTATTAAGTAAAATGCAGCATTATTCCTTTTATTCCTTTATTATTTTGTAATTTTTATAGTAAAACACACAAACACAGCATGAGGGGAACAGAATCTTTATTATACTTCAAAAGTGACACATGATGACAAATATTACTGAAAAATCTAAATGTTGGCCAACAATCTTCTTCCTTCATAAGAATGAGTGAGCATTTATTATTATGGATCATTTACTATGATTTGTAATAATGAACAAACGAGCCATTGTTATGCATGATACCGATTCTGTAGTTGCACACTGACCTCTGTGCAGCTACAGCAGTGGTGGTTTAGCAGCTCAGTGAAAACAGGATATAGTTTGTGGTTTCTAAGGTCACACAGTGAAGAGTAGCTATGATGCTTGAGGCACAGCTCACATTTTCTAAACAAAACACAATGTAAGCAAAGCACCAACACTACTGACCAGAGCTTTGTTTTAATCTCCAAGGGTTAAGCAAAAATGTAAAACATGAGCTTATTAACAAGAATAAAAATTATAAATGTGCACATTAACTACTTGTAAATAAGTAATAATGTATGAGTAGAGGCAGCATGGTCGTGTGGTGGTTCGCACTGTTTCCTCAAAACAAGAAAGCCCTGAGACTGACTCCCTCATCTGGCTGTGGCCTTTGTGTGTTGATTGATGTTTTCTTCGTATGCAAGTTTGGAGTAAAAAATGTTATCTTCAGCAACACCTGAAAGAAATAACACCACAAATGTAAATGTGGTGTAGTCACATTGTGTTAATAATGCATTAAAAGCTTGTAAAATCAGTCCAGATATTAAAGTATCAATCTAACAACCATAATTTTCATGCTTTACCATTTTACTTTCTGTAATGTTTAATATACTGCACATATGCATACATACTGATTTGTCAAAATTTTGGTTAATTAGGTGCAGAATTCAGAGAGACAAAGAAAGACATGAGATAACATCTCTTACCTTTATTAACAGTCAAAAGTAAAGTGAGAATTGAGAGACTGAGAAGTAGAGGTGCAACACTTGTTAGTACAACCATAGTCACCACAGAAGTTGTACCTAGAAAAACCAAATATGTATGCTTTAAGAGCTGCGATCACGTAAATATGCTGGATGTCACATAAAGGTCTACAACAACTCACTGTACTAGATTTGTACTTGCTTTTAATACAGCAGATGGTAACATTTCTGAAACCCAACCTATCCATACAGGTGGAAGAAATAATAGAAATTTTATATTCCCATGAAATACAAACCTGTGCAGCTTATAAGGTGGATGATGGTTTGTTCTCTGCTGATGTTGTTTTGGACGATACACATTAGCTTTCCCATCAGCTGACCATGTAAACTGATGGTAACATTTGAAATGTTGTGGTTTTCTGCAGTGCTGGGTTGGGTTTTTATCAACAAGTTATCATCCAAAAACAAGGTGAACTCTACTTCATCTCCTTCAGAGGAGCAACTGACTGTCCTTTGTTCTGGTGACAAACACATCTGCAAAACAACTGGTTTTGACACAGGAGCTGAAAGACAAACATACAGTCACATATGGATGTAATACAAACTGCAATTTAACATCCACTGTCAGCTCTGCAGTGGTCAATATCTACAGACACTCAGTTTCTCTTTGTACCTGCTAAATTATTATTGTTGAAAAAAACTGCATCTTGCAATTTTTGTGATCTTTGGGAGAGTTTGTCAACATAGATATTTTTTAAAACAAAATCTTAAAACAGGTCTATGCTGCTTTAAAAAAAATCTTACAAGTTAGTAATGTTTTTGATTGTCCAAAGATATATTTTAGCTTTACAATACATTTAACATGTTCATTTCTGTTACATATATTTCACACTACCTGTACAGCTTGTAAGGTGGGTGATAGTTTGTTTTCTGCTGACATCGTTTTGAGCAACACATGTCAGGTTTCCCATCAGCTGACCAGCTAAGTTGATGGTAACATTTGAAATGTTGTTGTTTTCTATACCGTCAGCTGTAGACTGTATCAACAACTTATCATCCAAAGACAAAATGAATTCTACTTCGTCTCCTTCAGAGGAGCAGCTGACTGTCATCTGGTTTGGTGACAAACACATCTGCGTAACAGCTGGTTCTGACACAGGAGCTGAAAGACAAACATATAGTCACACATGGAAGTATGTACGCATGTGTTTGAAATGTGTGCACAAAAATAAATATTGATTTGACAACTCTCATATAATGTACAGCCACCAGCAATAATAATGATCAACACAATCTGTAAACTCTGTTCATATAGGTATCTGCAAAAACCGACTAATAAAGTGCAGGTTGTGAATTTTGGACCTGACACACACTGCTTAACAACTTCATCCTTTGAAGATGAAGAAATTTCTTTTCCTTTTTTTATTTCTGGTTTTAGATCTGTAACACATTTTGTTTTTTTATGTTACTGCACATATATTTGAAGAGAATATGTTTTTAGTCTTACCCGGTATGTGCAAATGGATGTTAACTGTGTGCAATAACACACCGTCACTAGAACTGTGTGTTTCCATCCTATACTCTCCAGAGTCATTTATTCTTGCTTTGTTGAGCCTTAATGTTTCATTTGGGAAAAATATAGAACGATTCTTGTGTCTTTCATTGAGACTAACTAATTTAGTATTTATTAACATTAACACTGCAACTCTAAGAAGTGTAAATACATATCAATACAGGCTTTATGTAAGTGCTTACTTATAGCTTACTTATATGAAATGTGTGCACAGAATGAATGATAATTTGATAACTCTCTTATAATATATAACCAGCAATAAGAACAATGACAAATACAATCTGTAACCTGTTCATATAACTACCTACTTTTTTAAATTCCTGGTTTTAGCTCTAAACCACATTTTGACATGTACATTGTTATTACACAGATGTTATTCAATAAGTTGTTGGTCCTACCTAGTATATGTAGATGGATGTTAACTCTGTACAATAACGCACCGTCAGTAGAATTGTGTGTTTCCATCTTGTACTCTCCAGAGTCATTTTTTGTTACTTTTTTGAGCTTCAATGTTCCATTTGGGAAAAATGTAGTACGATTCTTGTATTTTTCATTGAGACTAATTAATGTATCATTTTTTAAGGTTAAAATGTTATCTGGACTCTTTTTCAAGCTTGTCTTTATATGTGGCTTGTTAGGTATGTAAAAAACAAGTGGTTCTCCTAAAACTCCAAAACACGTCTGGGGTCCAGGTTCAGTTAGATTGCATTCTGAAGACCCTGAAAAGAAAATGAATATATAAAGACATGCAAAAATAGAAATTAATGTCACTTTTTAATAAATAGAAATTACTTTGTATATATAACATTTCTGTTTATAGTAACTGACAAAACGCATGTCCCTAAAAAGACCAGACCACGTAAGTTAAAATGACAAAAATTCCATTGTTTCATTGTTTACTAAAATAGTTTTATGAATGACTTCAAATATATACATATTTTATTAAATAGTTGATGTGTACCTTGTCCCACAACAGTCACTGCCAAAGCTACGATGATCACATAGATCAAAATCATTTTCTGTTGAGACAGAATCAGAATATCAGAAACAACAAAGACATTTATTATTTCGTGTTGTGCATGTGTAGTGTACAGCCAAATTCAGTTTTATCTAGAAATAGACACTTTAATAAACACTTCACTTGGATAATATAAATTATATGAGTATGGATTATCTACATAGTGGATCAATAGGAGTTTATACATGCATATATTTATATGTGCCAACTGTTTACATGCCACGACAACAGTCAAACCTGAAGAAGTCACTCACCACATTTAAAATATGTCTCCTTTGCAGTTTGTTGCCTGTGAATTCCTCGCTGACACCTGGGTGATATGCTCTTGTGTTTTTCCTTTGTGCGGAGATAATCATGGAAGAAGTTATTTGCATTGAGTACTAATGAAGCGTATGCGTAAGTTCAATAAGGAAGATCTGTAACTATACATCTGTTTACTACCTTGGTGTTCACTGGCTAGTATTTGCTTTTCATCACTTCCACTTTGTCATACCATCAACCTCATTGCTGACATCACTGGTCTGTACCAATCATCTCTCTGCCCTCCATCTTTAAGCCAATCAGCCTCACTGCTTATTTGTCATTCTCCCTTCCAGACTCCTTTACTCAAAACACTTCCTTCCAATCTTCGCCTCTTTCACATTATTCAGAGCTCCACCCAAGCTCAGAGGAGTCGTGCGTAATTCCTATGACCACTGGGAATTCATTCATAATGGGCAATCAGAGTTAAAGTGCCAGTTGACTAAACTATATTGATCAATAAATCATGTTGAATTCATTGTTAGAATCTCTCCTTATTTAACAAAAGTGCTATAAGTACTAGACTTCGTGAATGCAGTTACTGAGTTTCACATTGGTTTCAATTGATATTTATGTTGATTTACCAATATCCTTTGGTATACCCTTTCTCTCATATTATTAAACAATGTTGATTCTTATTTTTTGCCTACTTTTCATTTGCATGTACCAGGACAAGGGGCCACAAGAACCTGAGCTATAGATGAGAACTGGATGTAAAAAAATGCAGAAGGCCACTTAATTCTTAATATCCAATTAGCTTGTAGTGCTAGCTATGAACAGTTGGTGGTACATCTGGTACATTCCAACATTTATATACATATATATATATATATATATTGTGTGTGTGTGTGTGTGTCGTGCGGCTGGACCAGACAAATTGACACTGAGAGTCCTGAAAGCTTCCAGTTGGCAGAGTTTTTCAACTCTTCCCTTAAACAAGAAACAACAAGTACAGCTAAATCATCCATTATTATATCAGCTCCTCAAAAAAGAAACACAATCACAACAAATTACTTCAGGATTGCAGCGTTTACATCAGTTGCAATGAAGTGCCTGGAAATGGTGATACTCAGGTCCATAAAGGCTGCTCTGATCTTATACAGTTTGCCCCAAACACCCAAACAGATCAGTGGATGAAGCAGTGGCCCTGGCGCTTAACTCTCCGTTAGAGGACTTTGACACTATGAGTATGCTTTGTGCACTTTCTGATTTACCATGTAACTGTGTAACTATCTATCACTAAAGCTCCCTGTTATATACTGAACCGTCCAGATACTCCTGTTCCAGTTGTGTTAAGAATATTATTTTGGGGATTTTTTATTTGTTTATTTGTTTTTTTAAAACAAAGATATAGCACTAGATACTTGTGAACACCCCTAAAATTGAATATCATATCAATTTATCCCATGTAGTATGTCTGCCTGTGCCTGCCTTACTGATGTGCCTGTGAGTAGCTGATGTCTTAAAATAGGCTTAAGTCACTGTTACTGCCAGGACCTGGTGATATATACTGAAGAACAGCGTGGCAGACAGCCTGAACCTGTGCTCTTCATCACAGGATTAATGTCAACTGTTTATTTTATGTTTTGGGGTTTTTTTATGTCCTGCAATGTACATTTATCACTATAGTCTGCATCACAAAAGTTTGTGAAAAGAAGCAAAAGGAAGTATCAGTTAACAGCCTGGTGTGAAAACCACATAGGTTAAAGCCACAACTCTTTCCTTTTTTAGTCTCTCTGCTACAGACACACAAACATGTATGTTCTGAAGTACTGCATGGCACACAGCACGAACCTGTGATCTTCATCTCAGGATTTATGTCAAGAGATAAAGAAACGTCTGTTCACACACATTTCTGTGTAAACATTTGAGTGAAGCAAAACTCATATGTAAAACTGAGAGCCAGTCGAACAAATGGCCAAGTTGCAACTGATGGCTTGTCTTTATTCTCAGCAGCTTCAGAAAAACATTTATCGTCTTATAAATCACCCATTTCTGTGCACACAGTTACAGATTTGTCTCCATGTTTACACTTTTAAATCTGAGTGAATTTCACAAGATCTTGCAGATCACATGCTCTGCATTTTATTGCTTTTAGTTAACTGTAAAAACTTTGGCTCCACCATGTGATGAGTGCTGATACTATGCATTTTTACATTTACTATTAAAGGCTACAGCTTTTACTAGATCATCACAGAATTATCACTAATCACCAACTAATACCTGTAAAGGAAAACACCAATTCTTGTTTAATGCGAGGTTATTACAGCGTTGTTCCTTTCTACATTATGCTTGACTTAAACATAATGGTTTGTATGATTGAAATACATACAGAGAATAAATGTAACACTTTGAGACAGATTTATGTAAAACATGAGGAGAGCACAGACTTTTTTATACTTCAAAAATGCCATAGGATCACAAAACTGGACAAATATTACTGAAAATCTAAATGTTGGTCAACAAGATTCAAAGCCTTTATTTTCATTTGAAAACACAATGAAATTTTAATTGCATCACCAGGCTGCCGACCAAACACACACAGTTATACGTGTCTCACAAACTCCATGTACTGACTTTTTCATACATATAACAAGCATATAAGATAAATTATTGATGGATTTATGTCACCTTACACAAGATAATGAAACTATATTAAAATACTACTTAGAAGAATTGCCTGCAGGGGAGTTTGTGCCCTTCATGTTTTTGTATTGCTGCTTGATGTCTCTGTTGGTTCTCAGTCATCCAAAACACAAGCCAAACAACAAAGCATATGCTGTGCAGTGCAGTGAGCTCTACACTGCACAGAAACAGCATAGCCACTCAACAAATACATGACAAAACATAGAAGAGCCACCTCGACAGGACAAGACTCAGCTGTACATCTGCACCTAAAGGACAAAGTCACTCTTTCAGGGATGCCAATGTTCACATTTTGGACTGAAAAGACAGATGGTTGGTTTGAAAGAGGAGCAAAAGAGACCATCTATCTCCATTGTCAACGACCACCTTTGAACAGAGTGAGCAGCTTACGACACCAACTGTCAGCTACCCACAACGCAGTCCTGAGATCCCTCAATAGGTCACATGATAGGGTAAAGGTCTTACAGTGGTTTCATCCAAAACCTTTGGTGGTAATGGCCCATGCCTTTTTACACACCATGGCGAATGTCATGTCGCAGATGATTAATAGTGGGCCAATGATCACCTCCTAAGGGACAGCCCCTACTAGGGGTTAGATAACAGGGACTTTCCACCTGATGAGAGGTAAAACATCTTCAAAAAAATTAAAACCTTGTTTTCAAGATCTTAGAGCTCTTAAATCTCTACTATGATCAATAATCGTCAACAAACAAGCCAGTGTTATGCATTATACAGGTTTTTTCTTTCTCGATGACGTCTCTGCAGCTTAGGTAATGTCACATGGTTTAGAGGTTTAGCAGCTCAGTGAAAACAGGATACAGTTTGTGGTTTTAATGTCATGACAACACAGAAAAAAGTAGCCCTGATGTTTTTATCTCAAACATGAGGCACAGCCCACGTCTGCTTAACACAACACAAGGAAAGCACCATCACTGACCAAAGCCTTTTATTCAATCTCCAAGGTTAAATGTAAAATGTTGGTTAGAACTTTTACAAGGCTGATGTAGTTTATTTAAATTATGTCAAATAAAATGTAGTTCAAATATAAAGCATTTATAAATAAGTATAAATAAGTATTTCATGTATATTAAATGCCTTCGAAATAACCTTTTCCCCTTTATGTTTTCTTCAAAATTAAAGTAATCCAGTGAGTACTTGTTAAATATGTTTACCTTCACATTCACTGCAAAGATGGAACTGCTAAAGTGGCATAGTTTTATTAGCCAGTTGACCGAAAGTCAACATGTTAGGTTTTAGGTTTCAGAATGTCAGACTGTTTAGGAGAACGTTAACTTTCATCTTGATTTGAAATAGGTGGTGTTTCTCTTGTTTCTCTTGCACGCTGCTTCAGTCTAATATCTGAGTAGACAACGTCCTCTTCAGCTTCATCTGAAAAAAGTAGAAACAGAAAACTGTGTCTTGTGTAATCAAAAGATGCTGATATTGTACATTGAAAACTTGTAACAAGAAAGTTTTCACAAGATTCACAATGACACAATATTTGTGCTTTTTGCTCTGTACATCACTACAGTGGATTTCAAATCAAACAAAAACATGTGATTGAAGGACAGACTTCAGTTTTAATTAGCTTTAATTCAAGGCTTAAAAAATAGACCCTCATTCTCAGAGGCTCAAAACTGGATATTTAGACAATTGATTAACAAGCTGCATTAAGGCCAGGTTCTGTTTCCTTTTTATTTCCTGAAAAATGAAGCAGACATCATATCTAAAATCATACAAAAGCTCTACATTTGTAATTGAAGCTTTTTGCTGTACATCTTAAATGTGAGTATAAGGAAGGGAGGCCAAAAAGTAAAGTACCTTCCTGAGTGGAAATGCACAACATAACAAGTTCATTACAAGCTGCAAACCAATAGTTACACTCCAGCAGAGTAAGGTGAGGCTTGATCTAAAAAGAGCCTGCACATTTCTGAAAGAAATTTTCTGGACAGATGAAACCAATATTAACTTGTAACAGGAGGGAGGAGGAAAGTAAGGAAAAGGAGTGAAATTGCTCATGAGCCCAAGGATACCACACTGTATGACTAGGTGAAAGTAATGTTACAGGCAAATGGGTCAGTCATGCTTGCTGATGATGTGACTGCTGATAGAAGTAGAATGATCATGAAGCAACCCCACCACTGCCGGGATTCAACTATTAAATACATAATTGAATTGATAAGCTGCAAACTAGCAACACATGGCTTGTGGCAACACAAGGAAAGAAAAAGTAGCATTGTAAGGTCTATGGGTTGTAGGCAGTCATACTGCAAGACTGAATTAAATCATGTTAGTTTGTCCAGTAAAATTTTATTCCTTTGAAAACTGGAGACTCAAATAAAAAAAATTACTGGTGGTGGCCAGTGTTACCCTCAGTGTCCACGTAGAAAAAAACCTATCATATCACTTTCAAAATCCCACGTCGCTTTGTTCTCACGAGCACATTCACAAGATTTTCAGAAAACTTGACCTCTGATTTTGAGGTCTATTTCACTGAGATTCGAACTCACCCAAGATTTTTTGTAGATACGCCTTTGATTAAATTTTTGATACATTTGCTACGTTTCTTTATTCTCAAATTATCACATTCACAAACTTGGGTGTCCCGCCTGCCCATCTGCTTAACAGGGTGAAGACAGTAACCCATCAGCCTTTTACAAATGAGGGGTAAATATGACTAAATATTTAATGAAAAACTTTTGTAAAATTCTGTGAATTAAAGCTGAAAGTCAGCATTTCAATCACATATTTACTGTTTGAGTTGAAATCAATTGTGGTCCTGTACAGAAGTTGCTACAATGCTACAAAAATAACCTTTTGTCCAACAAATTATGCCACTAACTGTTTTTATAACAATTTAGCATATACTTCTGTGTGGTGATCATTGAGACAAAATTGATAAAGACAACACATTTAATATAAAAATCTTACCTTCATTAACAGTCATAATGCCAGTTGTGTTTTTGAATTTTCGGATACCAAGAAACACAGCCAGAATGAGTAGAATGGCAATGCTTACTACCATAGCCATGGTCACAATGCAGTGGTCAGAAATATTACCTAGAAATTAAAACCATTAAGAAGAAAGTACTGAAATAATGTAAATATAGTTTACTGGGCTACAATGTTCAATTCAATTCAATTCAATTCAATTCAATAAAACTTTATTGATCCCGAAGATTGACCCCGAAGGAAATTGGGTTAAGGCTGCCGACCTTTTGCCAGGGCCATCTTACCCTTACGACCATACATTCATTACACAGGATCACATGGGGAAGACAGGTCAGAGAGGTATAACAATGGAAAATGCACAACATGAGGAAAGACGAGGAGAAAAAAGAACTCCCCCCAGACTGAGCTCCAACAGGGAGATCAGTCTGAGAACAGAAAAAAACACCTCAGCACATAGCACATGAATCATCACATCTCACAACATAGAAGACATAAGCTTCGAAGGCGTTTGGAGGGGGTGGAGGGGTGAGTGTAGGTATGTGTCAGTGTACATGCGTATGTGAAAGTGTCCCTTCACTCAGTTAGGCAAAAGTCAACAATCTTCGGTGGACACGTGTGGCCTTGAATGAGGGGGAAGAAAGTCACAACACAGTTTTGTTATCTAAGGGAGAATTTGTTATTCCTGTCAGCTTTTGCCTTGAGCATCCAGCTGGCGCCAGGGGGGCCGCATGAGATGAAGATGGTAGTTGTTTTGGTTAGTGCGAACAAACTGCATCCAGTTTTACAGAAGGTCTAATGTCCGTCACTGGTCACCAGGTCTCTCAATTCCAGTTGTTCTTCTTCAAGATGTTATCCATATAGCAGAGTCATGAGCTTCTCCAAGATCTTATCCATATTGCGTTCAAAAAAACAGTCTGAGTACTCACAGCCCTGCCCATCGTCTATCATATCGGCCAGCCTTATGGGATTTTGGACAGCTGTAGCCGCTTCTTGTTCTTCGATAAGCCAGGTCAGAGCCAGCTCAATCAGCCAGAACTCTGTTATCGTGGTTCCGAATTGGTACATGTCGTTCAATGTCCTCCATCGAGAGTATCGCCAGACACACAAAGCAACCGACAATCGAGTATCCGGCAGCAAACATCTCCGCATGACAATCGTGCTTTCCCCAGCCCAGGAGCTGTCAGTTTCTTTAAGGGACCAGATCAAATCCACAATTCTTCTTTAGGTTTTTAGAGAACAAGTCTGGGAGACTCTCTTAGGGTTAGAGAATAAGCGAGACTAAACAAAACACATGAGAAGCAAAGCAGGAAAGATAAGGGAGAGGGTGAAGGAGAAGGTGCAACTGCCTCCGTCAAGAGTCTTCAAGTCATACGTACTTCCAATTTATGTTTCAGCATTTAAAATGCAAAACTGAATGATTTTTTTTTTAAAGAAAAATAAATCATTTAAAATTAGAAAAAAATCCTATAAATACCTATACTAAATAAAAATAATAAAATAAATGACTATTTAAGTATAACAGAATGTAATATTTTTTATATTACCTGTGCAGCTTATAAGGTGGATGATGGTTTGTCCTCTGCTGATGTTGTTTTGGACGATACACATAAAATTTCCCATCAGCTGACCATGTAAACTGATGGTAACATTTGAAATGTTGTGGTTTTCTGCAATGCTGGGTTGGGTTTTTATCAACAAGTTATCATCCAAAAACAAGGTGAACTCTACTTCATCTCCTTCAGAGGAGCAGCCGACTGTCATCTGTTTTGGTGACAAACACATCTGCAAAACAGCTGGTTCTGACACAGGAGCTGAAAGACAAACATACAGTCACATATGGATGCAATACAAACTGCAATTTAACATGCACTGTCAGCTCTGCAGTGGTCAATATCTACAGACACTCTGTTTCTCTTTGTACCTGCTAAATTATTATTGTTAAAAAAAACTGCATCTTGCAATTTTTGTGATCTTTGGGAGAGTTTGTCAACATAGATATTTTTTAAAACAAAATCTTAAAACAGATCTATGCTGCTTTAAAAAAAATCTTACAAGTTAGTAATGTTTTTGATTGTCCAAAGATATATTTTAGCTTTACAATAGATTTAACATGCTCATTTCTGTTACATATATTTCACACTACCTGTACAGCTTGTAAGGTGGGTGATAGTTTGTTTTCTGCTGGCATTGTTTTGAGCAACACATGTCAGGTTTCCCATCAGCTGACCAGGTAAGTTGATGGTAACATTTGAAATGTTGTTTTTTTCTATACCGTTGGCTGTAGACTGTATCAACAACTTATCATCCAAAGACAAAATGAACTCTACTTCATCTCCTTCAGAGAAACAGCTGACTGTCATCTGGTTTGGTGACAAACACATCTGCGTAACAGCTGGTTCTGACACAGGAGCTGAAAGACAAACAGTCACATATAGACGCAGTATCAACTGTAATATGACATTCACTGCTACGCTAAGAAGTGTAAATACATATCAATACAGGCTTTATGTAAGTAAATGGTAAATGGCCTGCATTTGTATACCGCTTTACTCAGTCCCTAAGGGCCCCAAAGCGCTTTACACTACATTCAGTCATTCACACACACATTCACACACTGGCAATGCCAAGCTACACTGTAGCCACAGCTGCCCTGGGGCGCACTGACAGAGGCGAGGCTGCCGGACACTGGCGCCTCTGACCACCACCAGTAGGCAAACATGGGGTTAGTATCTTGCCCAAGGATATTTGGCATGCAGCCAGGAGGGAGCCTGGGATCGAACCACCGACCTTCTGATTAGTGGCTGACCTGCTCTGCCACCTGAGCTACAGCCAGTAAGTGCTTACTTATATGAAATGTGTGCACAAAATGAATGATAATTTGATAACTCTCTCATAATATATAACCAGCAATGAAAGAACAATGACAAATACAATCTATAAACTGTTCATATAACTACCTGCTTTTTTTAAATTTCCAGTTTTACCGCTAAACCACATTTTCGCATGTGCATTGTTATTGCACAGGTGTTATTCAATAGGTCAATAAGTTGTTGGGCTTACCTAGTATATGTAGATGGATGTTAACTGTGTGCAATAACACACCTTCAGTAGAATTGTATGTTTCCATCCTGTACTCTCCAGAGTCATTTTTTGTTGCTTTGTTGAGCTTCAATGTTCCATTTGTGGAGAATATAGTACGATTCTTGTATTTTTCATTGAGACTAACTAATTTATCATTTATTAACATTAAAATCTTATCTGTACTCTTTTTCAAGCTTGTCTTTACATGTGGTTTAGTAGGTATGTAAAAAACGAGCGGTTCTCCTAAAACTCCAAAACACGTCTGGGGCCCAGGTTCAGTTAGATTGCATTCTGAAGACCCTGTTAAGAAAATGAATAAACAAATGTATACAAAGAGGGAAATTAATAACTATCATTTATGTGCACTAAATAGAAAACCATAAACTTTGTATTTATGTAACTAATTAATTGTTACTGACAAAATTCATGTCTATGAAACTTGAGTAATACTATTAAGGCACCGTTATCTGATGTACAACACTATATCAAACAGAAATGTTCTGTCACCAGACTAAACAATAATAACAAATAATAAGATAAAACATTAAAATGTTTAATGTGGATTAACAATATGGATTTATTTTGTTCTTCTAGGTACTGTTTAATAGTTGAAGTGTACCTTGTGCCACAGCGGTCATTGCTGGAGCTGCGATGATCATGTAGATCAAAATCATCTTCTGTTTGGACAGAATCAGATTATTTTGCATGATAATCCAGCAAATGTGTGGATTATCTACATAATAAATCAATAGAAACGATTCTTACTTTGGAAAATGATGCAACAACTATTGACATACTAGACATTTTTTCCTTTTTAATTAATGTCGCCATGACAATAGTCACTCACCATATTTAAAATAAGATGTCTTCTTACTCTCTGGCATGTGAATTCACCACTGGCACCTGGATGGTATATTTCTGGTCTTTTTTCCCTTTCATGAAGAAAATCGAGGAAGACATTATTTGCATTCAGCACAACCAGAGCACTAGACTCACTGTAAATATTAAATAATTTGGTACACTATATCACTCTGGATGTGTCAGGGGACCCGATCCTTGGGATGGCACATTTTTTGTGTGTGGGGTTTAAAAGCCACCAAGGCACGCTGTTTCGAAAAAATGCGTCTCAGCTGTTCCGATACTCCCGATACTCCACTCTGGGTTTTCGCTTAGGCAGCAGTTGTCCTTCTCTCCTTGATCAGCTGGAGCTTTCTTTAGGTGCCTTACCAGCTTTGACAAAAGTCCAGCTGGGATAACCACATTTACTCAGGGCCTTCTTGATGTGATGTTCTTCTGCCTCCCTGGCCGCTGTGTCGGTGGGAATGGTATTGGCTCTATGTTGTAGCGTCCTGATGACACTGACTTTATGCTCCAGTGGATGATGAGAGTCAAACCTTAAATACTGATCCGTATGCATAGGTTTTCGGTACACATCAGCTTTTAGATGTCCCCCATTACTGATGGAAATCTCACAGTCTAAGAAAGCTAACCTGCCACTTTTCATATCCTCCCTGGTGAATTTGATGTGTTGGTCCACCGAGTTAATGTGATCCGTGAATTGCGGTATGTCCTGGGACGTTCCAGGGTAGGATACCAAAGCCCTCTTTTCCACTTCTTCCATGTACAAATTGGCCACGATGGGTGAAACTGGGGAGCCCATGGCCCACCCATGTTTCTGCCTGTAGTACTGACCCTTGTATGTGAAATAGGTGGACTTAAGACACAGTTTCAAAAGCAAACACACTTGGTCGAAGCTGAGAGTGGTCCTGTTGCTGAGGTGGGGGTCATCATGGTCATGAGAATTTCCATATTAATGATCAAGGAACTGACCTCCCAGCCCCTTTGTTCCTACAGTGGTGCTGGTTTCAGTCATTATGCTAATGTACTGTTTATGACTGGGGCAACCTGTAGTCAGCTGAGACTAAAGAAGTCACTTGGATGAGTGACAAACGTTTCTCCCACTGAAAACGCTACGTCCAGATGAACAGAATCAACTTTTGGGGATTTACTCACCTGGATGATTGAGCATGCATCAAGGTGAAGCACAACGTTTAGTTAAAGTTCTGTGTGCATATGTGTGGGTTACACCTGTATGTCAAATATTTTCTGAAAATCACATTTTTTTTGTTGGAAGCACTCACACTATAA
Organism: Oreochromis niloticus; assembly: GCF_001858045.2. Taxonomy (NCBI): domain Eukaryota; kingdom Metazoa; phylum Chordata; class Actinopteri; order Cichliformes; family Cichlidae; genus Oreochromis; species Oreochromis niloticus. Next base: position 21,550,704 of record NC_031975.2, read on the forward strand.
GACTTTCCATTGTTTTAATAAGTCTAGTAACTCTCATTTTAATTGTTATATTAATTGTTATATGGCTGATAATTACAAATTTTTCTGTGCTCGCTGGTAGAGGCCACATTTCTTTTCTGAATGCCATATTAGAACTATCCTATCAAACAAATTATAACTGCTAATGAATATTTAGCAGGAATAATTATATGTGAAAACTTAGCCTGTTTTCAAATTGCTACTTTAAGCTTAAATTTTGTTGTTGTCGTCAACACATCAGCAGTATTTATGACATATTTGTCTGAACTGTGGACACCAAAGCTATGGTGACCAATCAAAAGGGTTTCATAACATTTTTTTGTATTATCTAGTATTTTTTACAATCATAATCAATCAATCTTTACATTTTTTTAGATTGTTTTTATACTACAGTAATTTCACCAATGAGAATTAAGTTTAGCGTTACTTACCAGCACCTGGAGTTCTTCTCTGTGGCGGCAGGCATGACGGGCTTTGGGCTGCTGTGTTTGTCTTGTGGTTTGGACAGAAATGAGTAAGCATGTATTTAAAGTCACGTTAGTCTTACTCAAGCATTTAGTGTCTCATCATACTTGTCTTTACTTATACAAACATGTATTCTACTGTATATAGTATTTTATTTTATTCTTTACAGTTGTGTACAGTATTCTTATTTCTATTCTATTCTTATTGTATTCTAATTTTGCTATATAACTTTTGCACTGTCCACTTCCTGCTGTGACAAAACAAATTTCCCACGTGTGGGACTAATAAAGGTTATCTTATCTTATCTTATACAAACATGTAAATATAGTAATTAGACAAATTAGAGTATTACTAGTCATTTTTGAGCTTCTATGTGGATGGAACGTAAAAAGAGTATCTTTACTTACAGTTACTAAGTGTAGCCCAGAAAATCATCTCGGAGCTAAACTGTTGATAATAGAAGAGAATCTTTTAAGGTGTGTTTTGCAATATATGCAAAAAGACAGCATCGAGAGTTCCTTTAAATTACTGAAAATGTCCCATTATATTACTATATCATCACAAAAGATTAGATAAGTTAATTCATCAAGACACCCAACACAGATAATCCCAAGTTCTATTCTCACTAGACTGACTGTGATACCGCATGCCTCTCTGAATCTCTGTAAACAGCACTATATGCCTTTAAAAGGATTTTATTCTCACATCCTGCAATGTGAACTCATCAACATGGTCTACAGCAAGTATCGGTTGACACCTTAATGTGGGATGCTAAAACTATGTTAGGTAAAAACCACAGCTCTTTCCATTTTAAATTTGTCACAGATGCACTGGCTGATTGAAGTTTATATTTAAAGATACAAAGAAAGTGAACGAGCACACCCACACAGAGTGAGAGAGAGAGGTACAATATCATATAAACTGCAAGGAGAGCAATGTGATTATAATATATTAAGGTTAGTTAGATGATCTGGTATAAAAGTAATAGAATAATGTTAGTGTAGTTAGAGTTGTTTATACTTTTGGGACATTATTTCACAAAGATACAGTGAAGCTCCTTCTGATCATCTCTATACTTGTCTATCAACACCCTGAAAACAAACACTGTATCTGTAGCACTCTTTCTTCGCATTACGCTATACTGCTGCTCACTCGTCATTTTCTCTCTTATTAACCTAGCTGCAAAACCTTCCTTTATCTTCATGGTATGGGTCATCCGCTTCATCCCTCTGTACATCACTCATGTTCTTAAAAACCAGTACCAGTGCAATTCTCCATTCCTCAGCCATCCTCTCACTCTCCAAGACTGAGTTAAAAACAATCGAGTTAAAAAGCCAACTCTATTTTTTATCTATCTTAGACAGACAGATATATATACAGAATTGCTTTTAATTCATTTCTTGGTGATGTAGTTTTATGATAAGCCAAAGCCAGCTTGGCTCAAAACTAACTCAAACTATCTCCAACACACTGCTGTAAGGTTATACTATCAGTTTCAGGTGCATCACTCTGGCTGCCACATAGGTGCTGAACCCACCAGTGGTATATGGGTTTGATAGCTGAAGCATAAACTGAGCTAGCACAGTTGTTGTATTAAGAATTACAGTTCAGTTGTTACAAAGCTACACTATACTTAGACTAAAAAATAACATAAACATGTACTTACAGCATACATGTCATTCAGTCTGTGTAGTCTCTCCATGTAAGTCTGCTTTGTATGTATGCAACTAGCACTTGCAGCATACTAGGCAGCTGGTGGCTAAACCCACTGGTACTGGCGCCACCTGGTGGTGAGCCTGTAATGCTTCATCCCAGGGTTAATATTAACAGACAGTCTGTTGAAAGAAGCTGTAACTGAGGAGTTTTCGGTCTTTTCAGTGCTTTGAGAGGAACACATGTCAGCTTGTAAATCATTCACTTCTATGCAGGCATCAGAGTTGTCGACACATTTACGTTTATATTTAAGAATATTTTACACATTTACAAAACTTTCACAAATCTCTGTTCAAATTTCGATATTTGTTTACACGTTTACAAAACTGATCTCTCACATCTGGTTGTGAATAGGAAAACATGGATTGAGGTACAAATACACAAATATCCACTCAAATTTACAAAAAAGTTACTGCAGTAATAGCCTATACAATCACAATTTCACAAGATCTTGCAGATCACGTGTTCTGCATTTTATTGCTTCTGGATATTTGTAAATAACACAGGACTCATGTGGTGAGTGCTGATTCATGCATTAATTGCAACTCAAAACTTGTTTCTCACCATAAGTATTTTTATTTTTACTACTAAAGTTTACAGATTTTACCGGAATATGCCAGAACAACCACTAATCACACACTAGTATATTCTACTGCTGTGACACTGAGAGCATCCTCACTGGATCCATCACAACCTGGTATGGCAACAGCACCACCTACAACCGCAAAGCTCTCCAGAGAGTGGTGTGGTGTTCTGAAAAGATAATCGGAGGTGAGCTTCCCTCCCTCCAGCACATCTACAAGAAGCAGTGCCTGAGGAAAGTGGGGAGGATCATCAAAGACTCCAGTCACCCCAGTCACACACTGTTCAAACTACTTCAGTCTGGCAGGAGGTCGGCAGTATCCGGTCCCAAACAAGCAGACTGAGGGACAGCTTTCTCCATCAGGCTACTGACTACTAACACTTCATAGACATTTCATTCTTACTTACAGAGACTTCGACACTTATGCACTCCATATTGTACATACATGCCATTTCTTTTGCACAACATTCATACTGCTGGCTTTTCTATATGTTATATATATGTATATACACGCACACACACACACACACACACACACACACACACACACACACACACACACATATATTTGGTATACATATTTATTAATGTTCATACATTTGTATATTTGTACATATATTTATTCTTAGAATTCTAATATTCCTATTCTTATACTTTGCTTTGTTTCTTGTTTCTTGTTTTTTGCACACCACTGTTGTTTGTGAAGCCTGCACACAAGAATTTCTCTCACATGTGCTGTACCAGTGTACCAGTAATGTGATGTGAAAAGTAATTTGATTTTAAAAGAAAACAACAATTCTTGTTCACAAGTTACAGGGTGAGTTTATTACACTCTTGTCTCTTTCCACTTTATGCCTGGCTTTGGTTTATAGTTTGTACTGCAAAACACAGAAAGTAAATGCAACATTTTGAGAATGTTGGGATTAATACTGGGATTAATAAAGTATGCTGACTGAGAAGGAATTGTGTGGAACACAAAGAAAATACAAGTTTTATTATACTTTCAAAACGCCACATGATCACAAAACATGACATATAATACTGAGACTCTAAGCTGCAGGCAAAAAGCTGTATGCACTGAGAATACATGACTAAAATAAACTATAACAGCAGAAGTATTTCTAGAGTGAGCCTTTCATGTTTTTTGTATTGTTACATAGAATAAGTGGGCATTTTGATATCTGCTATGATTCCTAATAGTAAAATCAGGCCAGTGTTATGCAAGATACATGTATAGTATGCACTTTCTCACCGTGTGTTGTGTGCAACTAAGTTAGTATCACATGTTCCATGGTTTTACGGTCATGACAGACACAGTGAATATTAGATAAAATGTTCAAGCTATGAGATGATGGTTGATGCTTGACTCTGCTGTTGTCTCAGAGAGGCACAGCTCCCCTTTGCTGTTATCTGCTATATATACAAAGCACAGCACAAGAAAAGCACAAACACTAATGACCACAGCTTTTTTAATCTCCAGTGTTATATGTAAGATGTTGGTGAGAGCTTCTAACTGAAACTGCTAACTTGGCATGAACAGGTTTAAGACTGGTGCTAGGTCAGAATGTATTAGGGGAAAGCTAACTTGCATCTTGATTTGAACGTGGTGTTGCTTTTCTTGTACGCTGTTTCACTTTAACATCTGAGTAGATAATATCATCTTCAGCATCATCTGAAAGACAGAAACAGAAATTGATTTTTTTAGGTAGTCAAAAGATTTTACAATTATATATGAAAGACTTGTAACAATAATGTTAGGATACTGTCAGATTCAAAATATTTTGGACAAACAGGCAATTAATTCAGTTTGTGCTATGTGCACCACCGCAATGGATTCTGAAAGAAACAATCAAAATATGACTGAAGTCTAGATTTAAACTCAAGGCATTTAACAAAAGCGTTGCATCAACTTTTTTATGAGTTGGATCTATTTAACCCTGATGTTAGATTACATCCCAAAGACCCTAATGACAGTATAAGTGATGCATACCTCCACCTCAGAGAGATCCCTCATGTAATCCCACCCCCACCTTGACCTCCTTCCTCACACTACACTACTGTCTCACTGTCTTCATACATGTCCTGCACCACCCTCATATAGTTCTTGGACACTCTTTTTCCTCATATAGTGCCCTGTTTTCTCTTCTCCACCCAGGCACAGTGCAACTCCTTCTGGCCTTCTCCATACTTCTCTATCAAAACTGTCTCATTAACATATGACTCCCTCATTCCTCCTTAACCTAATGTAAAAAAAACCTCCCCAGAGCTTCCGGGAATGGTTCAGTCTGTTTTGCAAGTATGTTCCCTGTATCTTGTATCATATCTTCACAGGTATGTAATCTGGATCAACCGCAGTTCAACGCTTCCTTACAGATCCTTTGCACTTCCTTCTTCACTATCTTCACTCCATTTGAGGCCTTCCTCTCTGAAGGTGGTCCTTAAAATACTCAACCTAACTTACTGCACATTCTTTCCAGCTCATTTTTTTTAAATAACAAATCAATACAAGGCATTTCCTCCTTCTTCAGTATCCAGCCTCACATACATGTCAGTTTAAGCCCTTTTCCTTTGTCACCTCTCTCTTCGCTGTACACTAGATGCCAAGTGCTCCTGACCTTTTTTCCCAGCCTTGTCTTGAAAATATTTTCTGGTGCTTACTCATTCCAACACCAAATCTCCTTGTCTTCTTCCCTCTGTTCATTAATTAAACCAAATACCATCTTGACAGTCTTCCTCACCACCACAGACTGTATTTCAATCACTTACTTTATTTAAAATACATTGTTGTGGTATACAGAGACAAAATAACAAAAACTGTGTCTCTGTGCAACAAGCCATGGCTCTAACTGTAAGGTGAATAACTTACTTAACTAGATGAATTTCATGTTTTCCAAAATTATTTTCAGGAATGTCGAGACACCTGCATTGTTTTATATTAATTTAGGAAATCTTTGCGTAATTTTAGTGTGGTACTCAATGAGACTGAACTGACAAAGGCAGTAGAGTTAATTTAACATGCACAGCAAATCTTACCTTCATTAACAGTCATGATACCAGTAGTCTTTTTGAAATGCCGAGTACCAAAGAACATAGCCAAAATAAGCAGAATGGCAACACCTCCTACCACAGCCACAGTCACAATGCAGAGGGGAGACTTAGTACCTAGAAAATAAAATCATTAAGAAGAATATATTGAGATAATACATTCTTGTAGATGCAGATATAGTTTAAAGTGCTACAATTACCTCAAGTCACACGTACAGTTAGGTCCATGTATATTTGGACATTGACACAAGTTTTGTTTTTTTACCTGTTTACTGAAACATATTCCAATTAGAGTTATATAATGGACATAGACAGAATTTGTAGACTCTCAGCTTGTATTTGAGGTTATCCACATACAAATTGGATGGAGGGTTTAAGAGTTTCAGCTCCTTAACATGTGCCGCCTTTTTTTTAAAGGGACCAAAAGTAATTGGACAACTGACTCAAAGGCTATTTCTTGGGCAAGTGTGGGCAGTTCCTTCGTTATGTCATTATCAATTAAGAAGATAAAAGGACTGAAGTTGATCTGAGGTGTGGTGCTTGCACTTGGAAGATTTCGCTGTAAACAGACAACAAAAGAAGTTCTCCATGCAGCTCAAAAGCTGCCAGTTGAGAAAACAGAAAAAAAACCATCCAAGAAACCACTACAGTATTAGAAGTGGCAAATCTAGGGTTTGGCAGATTTGTTCAACCCATTGAATTAAAGCTGAAAGTCTGCACTTTAACTGCATCAGAGCTGTTTCATTTAAAATTTATTGTGGGGTTAGGGTTTACTTCTATTTATGCTTCAAACTCTAAAACCTCTTTAGCAATGAGATTTATTATTAGTAGTGGTAGTTGTAGTAGTAAACACTAAACAAAAGAACTAAAAAAAACCCAACTGTAATACCTGAACAGCCTGTAAGATGAATGACGGTTTGTTCTCTGCTAAAATTGCTTTGGACAATCATACACATCAGCTTTCCCATCAGTTGCCCATGTAAGCTCATGGTAGCATTTGAAACGCTCTGTTTTTCTGGAGTCTTTGCTCGCGTCTGTATCAGCATGTTAGCGTCCAAAGAGAAAATGAACTCCAGGTCATATTGTTCAGAGGAGCAGCTGACTGTCAGGTGGTCTGGTGACAACACAAACACACAGTCACATATAGATGCAACAACAATTACAACATGACATTAACAGCTCTACAACCTGTTATCTGTTTCTATAGCCTTTATTTAAGTACTTATTTTTGAAATGTGTATGAATATGAACACTAATTTGATTTGATAGTAATTTTAACTCTTTTATAATATATAACTGGCAATTGTAATAAAATAGAAAAATATGTATTAAATACTATGAATATAATCCTGAAACTCTGATCCTGGGTACCTGCAAAACCGACTAACAAAACCTGCAGGTTTTGAATTTTGTGACCTTTCAGACATACAGTGCTCAGACTGAAAAGTTCTTTTTCCCTCTGTTTTTAGCTTCATACCACATTCTGACATTTACTTTGCTATTGCACATATGTTATTTGAAGACAGTAATTGATTGGTTTTACCTAGTATATCCAGATAGATGTTAACTGTGTGCAATAACACACCGTCAGTAGAATTGTATTGTTCCATCGTGTACTCTCCAGAGTCGTTTTTTGTTGCTTTTGTTAGATTGAATATTCCATTTCCAAGGAATGTACGATTCTTGAAGTTTTCATTCATATTAATTAATGAATTATTTTTTAATCTTAAAATGACATCTTTATTCTTTGTCAAACTTGTCCTTGTATGCGGAATAGTAGGTAAGTAAAAAATGAGTGGTTCTCCTAAAAATCCAAAACACATCTGGGCTCCAGGTTCAGTTAGATTGCATATCAAAGACCCTAATGAGAAAATTAAGAAAAGGAGAAATTAACCATTGTCATTCATTTTCACTCCAAATAAAACCATATACTTTGTATATTATCCATTTCAAATGGTTTATTTTTACAGCTACTAACACATCTCATGTCCTTGAAATTACTTTGTCAATACAACTACTAATGACACCATTATCTAATGTAGTCTTACACAGCATTTCATATATATATAGTTATGTATGCTTTTATGACATCAGACCACACAATAAACAATACAATCAAATATTTAAATGGTTTTGTGACTTAATTGAAAAGCTGTATTAATTTTTTTCATCTACACACTGACATAATTGAAGCGTACCTTGTGCCACAGCAATGATTGCCGGAGGTGTGATGATCATGTAGATCAAAATCATTTTCTGTTGAAATAGAATTAGAATATTGTTTCTGCTGAACATCGGACATAACACAACTAATATGTGGTTACAAAATAGAAGGCAAGAACATGAACCATGAAACATGGATGACATAGGAAGTGGTACAAAGAGTTCTTGCATTATCAAGTCATTTTCACAATAGATCAATCATGTGTGGTATATCTAACTTTTTCAGGGTTTTTATTTAGAATTCTTTGTTGTTTTTTCGAAGTACAGCTGTTTCACTACATTTTTGAGACATAAGTTTAGCACTACTGACCTGCAGCAGAAGTCCTTCTCTGTGGCAGCAGGGTGGGACAAGCTATGGTCTTTTGGTTTGGACAGAAATGAGTAAGCATCTATTTAAAGTCACTGATGTCATATTAAGGCACTTAGTGCTGTATCATATTTTTTTCTGTACTTGTACAAATATGTACATATACTGTAGTAGCTGGCTAATTTAGAGCTATACATTTTATAAATATGCATTTACAAGCTGCTGTATTGAGTACAAGTTGAGCTGAGTACAAGAGAGGCACAGAAATCATCTCAGGATTAAACTGTTAATAATAATTCATAGGAAAGATTGTTCAAAGGTATGTTTTACAGTATGTACAAAGCAAGATCTGATATCCCTGTGTTAGTATTGTTCCTACGTCTTCATAATAAGATTGGTCCAAGCTCAGCATTGCAACTGGCCAGTGCTGTCAGTGTTGTCTGAGCATTTATTTAGCATTATATAATGCTGCTCCTCCACATCGAAAGGAGCCAGTTGAGGTGGTCCGGGCATGTCCCACCAGGAGCAGGCCCCGGGGCAGACCCAGGGCATACTGGAGAGATTATATCTCTCGGCTGGCCTGGGAACGCCTTGGTGTTCCCCCGGGTAAGCTGGAGGAAATGGTTGGGGAGAGGGAGGTCTGGGCTTCTCTGCTTGGGCTGCTGCCCCCGCGACCCAGCCCCGGATAAGCGGAAGAAAATGGATGGATTGATGGATGGATAATAAATTATTAAAAACATCACTAGAAAATCAACATGAAAACGTAACTTGATAACATACTTATTATATTGCATAAATTATTAAATAAACCAAAACAATTGAAATGCTTACTATTTGTTTCAGGCGAGAGTTTTAAATAAACAAGAGTATTTATTTTCTTTTTCCCCACATTGCAAAGCTATGACATCACAACATCATGATTTGTCAGTTGCAAAGTTGATCCCAGACCAATGTTATAATGGTGATACAGGAACAAGCATCCCATTACATCACTCTAAGATATCACTATAAGACACTCTCAGTAAAAACAATATAAATCTCACTGTCTGACATTGCAGGCTAAAAAGTCAGAATGGTCCACAAAGTCTGGATCTTTGTAGACATACCATTAAATTACTTATTCTTTTTTCTTTTTCATTTACGCCCTGCGATCTAGATGATGTCAACATACTCCGCATTATGAGAGTTTGTGAAAAGAAGCTAAGAGAAAGTATCAGTTAACTCCTTAATGTGGGAAGTTAAAACCAGATTATGCTAAAACCACAGCGTTTTCTATTTTAAGTGTCTCTGCCGAAGATGCACTAACTGACTGATGTGTATATTTTAAGACATAAACAAAGAACAAAAAAATTAAAGTAAAAATAAAAGAAGTAAAACTGGAGAGAAAAAGCTTTGGTAGTCTTATAAATTTGCATACCATGTCAGTAGAGTGGGGCTGGAGTCTTTACGGTCTGATTTTGGCCCCAGGCCCAAGTTCCAGTTTGGGACTTTGGCCCCATCATGTGGCTAGTTTGGATCATTACATTATTTGGAATTCAACTCTTGTGTTTCACATCAAGGGTTTTTACAATCAGGCAGTCCTGCCTGTGCCCCTGAACAATAACATTTAACTACACATGGTTAAGTTGTCTTGTGGCAACTGAAGAATTAAAACAAAACAAATGCTGTGTGTGTAACAGCGCAACAAAAAGTTACCTGTCCTTTTACTAACTGCTTAAGTAGTGATGGTTATTAGCCGCTAGCTAACTGGGTGAGGGTGTCATGAGTCTGTAGCTCTGCCCACCATTTTGGGGAAGATATTTTGTTTTGAAGTAAGTTACAGGGCTTTTCCCTGCCTTTCTGGAGGGCTTGTATTTCACTTAACTATCTAATATGCATATCCACATAATTATTATGGATTGTTATAATTACGATGTTAAAAAAAAACCCCACAAACTGTATTTTAAAGGAAAATAGCTTACAAAACAGATTATATTTGATTTATCTTTCAAATATGACAAAAATGCTGATTTTACAGTGGCGAAATTATTGTATCGCTAGAGTTTAAACATTTAATAAGCTTTCTGCCTTGCTCTGTATCTCACTGTACAACTGTATAGTGACAATAAAGGCATTCTATTCTATCCTATGATGCAAACCTTTCTCCATAGTATATACAGTATTTTGGAGAATGTATAAAATGTCACTGTGTGTGTGTGTGCGTGCGCATGTTTTATGTGTACAGATTCTTTTGTTACATTCCTACCCTACCATGACAACCCCTTTCTTTTGCCTTCCTAATATTCCGGTTTCAGTTTAGTTCCCACAGTTTTTTTCATCTACCATCTCTCCTATGGACTTTTTAAATGTCTACAGTCAACACAGCCCTGTCCTCCAGCACTATCAGAGGCAGGAGCAGCAGCAACCCCTCAACAGCAACATTGTACCCCATCAGGTGCATTGCACTGTCCCCACCTGATGACAGTGATATGATAAGATCCGATTCCATATTAGATTCTTGATGAATGTGGGTTGTTGTTATTCAGCCCGATTCTATGTGGCCCTTTTTTTTTACTTCAAAAATCTCTTACAATTACTGCTAAAGGTTACAGATGTTTTAGGCAGGTGCCTAGTTTAGTTTAAATAACTAAACTAGGCACCTGCACCCTTGTCATTTTATTGACAAGGGTGCACCCTTTGTTGTGAAGGAAGGAAGGCTCAGGGTTTAACTAATCAGCATCATGGGCTCATCCGATCAGAATGAGAATAAGCAGTCATCTAATCATTCACAGGGTTCTCCTTTTATTCTCAACTCAATAAAGCAAAGAAGGAAAGACACACATGGACTGCCAATGCTGAAAGAAAACAGATTTAAGTTACTCATTACCTTAAACAACACATAAAATAAAAACCCAAACAGAACCTCACCTCTGCTGCCGCCCCGTGTGGGAGTGAAGAAAGAGTGAGCCAAAAGTGAATGCAGTCCTTATATACTGTGTGACAGGTGAGTGCAATTAAGGACAAGCACCACACCCAATTAAAGGTGAGAGAACTAAACAAGGTGCACCTGGTGAAGTGAGTGGGTGTGCTGGGATATGCTAAAAGGTGAGTCTTTTCAACAGCCGCCCCCATATTTCTAGTGAGAAATATGTTATGATCAGAATCAGTCTTCGTCAGGAAGCAGGGGCAGGGGAATCAGACCGGAGACAGGGCGGATATAGGTTCTATCCTGTGCTAAGACTTCCACGGTTCTGATGCGGTCATCTGGACTTTTCAGGAGGCGTGTCACTCTTCCTACAGGCCAGAGGGCACGTGGAAGGCGTGAATCCATGATCATTACGACAGAGTTCAGTGTGAGATCTGGGTTCTCCTTCTGCCATTTGTGTCTTCTTTGGAGGGATGGTAGATAGTCTTTTATGAAGTGCCGCCAGAAGTGATCTGCCAATATTTGTGCATGTCGCCATCGTCGTCGACCTAGGAGGTCAGAATCAGAATAGGATACCAATGGAAGTGATGAATCATGTCGGCCCATAATGAGAAGGTTTGGGGTTATGGGATCGATATCCGCAATGTCTGAGGATACATAGCCTAGGGGTTTTGAGTTAAGAATGCCTTCAATCTCAATTAGGACTGTTCTTAAGACCTCTTCAGTGACCATTTGTGCACCAATGGTTCTCTTCAGAGCATTCTTCACAGAACGTATCTCCCTCTCCCAGGCTCCACCGAAATGGGGTGCATGCGGGGGATTGAATTTGAAATGGATTCTTTTAGTCATCGGCTGTAGAGTCGGGGCAAGGTTGTCAAAGGCAGCCCGTAGTTCCTTATCTCCTCCTTTAAAGTTAGTTCCTTGATCACATATAATTTCCAGGGGTGTTCCTCGTCGAGAAATGAATCGTTGGAGGGCCATGAGGAAGGAGTCTGTATCCATGCTGTTTAGGAGGTCAAGATGTATACACCGAGTCGTGAGACATTTGAATATTATTCCCCACCTTTTCTCCGATCTGCGACCGGTCTTGACCACGTATGGTCCAAAGCAGTCTATTCCTGTGGAGTAGAAAGGTGGTTTGAATAACCTAAGACGAGCAGCAGGCAAGTCTGACATTTTGGGAATGATGGGCTGTGCTCTCCATTTCTGACATGCAGCACAGCTATACTGATGCCTGCGTACTGCTTCCCTTCCTCTAAGAATCCAAAATTTCCGGCGTAGTTCAGCAAAAAGTCTTTCTGAACCAGCATGATGTAGTTTGTCATCATAATCTTGTATGATCAGTTTGGTCACTGGATGAGCAGGATCAAGTACTATTGGGTGAATGACATTCAATTCCAAGTCCGGGCTTTGCCGTAGTCGGCCTCCTACATGGATAAGTCCAGAATTCCTGCACAACACTGGGGACAAACACAATAGACGGCTGTCGGATGAGAGGGGTTTGTCTGACTGTAAACGGGCTAAATCTTCACCAAAACTGTCCAGTTGTGCCCGACAAAGGATTTCTTGTTCTGCTGTTAGATAATCAGCTGCAGAAGGAATGTTACCCTTTTGGTTAGGGAGTGAACGAGCCGTGAAATCCAATAGCTCTTGATAGGTTCTGAAGCAGGGTGTGTATGTATGGGAGGGGGTAGTGACAATACCACAAAAGTAGGATTTCTTTAACTCAGTCTGATCATCATCGGGAGGGAGATCTGTAACTGTGGGCCAGTTATTTGGAGGTTCATGCAGAAACAAGGGACCCTTGGTCCACCTGTTTGGGCTAAGGAACTCTTTCAGGGATTTACCTCTCGTAACATCATCAGCAGGATTTGTGGCTGAATTGATGTATCTCCAGTCTTGACTGTTTGTGAGGTTTTGAATTTCTGAGACTCTGGCTCCTACGAATACCTTGAAACGGCAGGAATCTGACTGAAGCCAGTGAAGTACAGTTGTCGAGTCAGTCCAAAGGGTGGTGGTCCTGACTGGTAAGGTGAGTTCTGTTTGTATAAGCTCACAGAGGCGTGCACCTATGAGGGCTGCACATAGCTCCAGTCTGGGTATTGTTAGATTCCGTTTAGGAGCAACACGTGAGCGAGCTAACAAGAAACTTAGTTCCACGTGACCTTCAAGATCATCTGATCTCAAATATGCGACAGCACCATATGCTCGCTCCGAAGCGTCACAGAAAATATGAATGTCTCTAACTGTGGTAGAAACATCCATTTCCTTAGAAGTATAGCAACGTGGGATGGCAATTTGAGGAAGATAACAAAGTTCTTCTTCCCAGGACTTCCATGTCTCTAAGAGGTTGTGTGGAAGGGAAGGGTCGTCCCAATCTCTCTCTTTTCTCCATAGCTCTTGCACCAAGGTTTTGGCACGTGTTGTGAATGGAAGTAAGTAGCCTAATGGGTCATACAGACGAGCAAGTACTGCATAGATACGACGCATTGTGGTGGGGTGTGAGGCTAGAGTTTTGTATTTATAGGCAAACAAGTCAGTCTCACAATTCCACAATAATCCTAATGTGCGTTCATGTGGGCCAGATGGCTTGTCTTCAGTCAGGCAAAGTTCATTGCTTGCCGTTCTTACTTCAGATGGTAGATGGCTAATCACAACAGGGTTATTGCTGGCCCACTGGCGAAGGTCGAAGCCTCCATCTGATAGATGGTTTCTTAATTTGTCTAGGAGTGTTCGAGCTGACTCTGCTGATGGAAAACTCTGCAAGCAGTTATCAACATAGAAACACTGCATTACTGAAGACTGCACATCTTTGTCAGATTGATATTCCTTCACATGTTTCTGCAGTGCATAGATTGCACAACAAGGGCTGCAGGTCGTACCGAAGGGAGTACCTGCCACTCATACACTGAAGGGGGAGCTGCTTTGTTCATGTCACGCCACAGGAATCGGAGGAGTGGTTTATCAGGAGGCAGAAGACGGACTTGGTGAAACATGCCTTTGATGTCGCCACTTATTGCCACTGAATGTTGCCTAAAACGCAACAAAACACCGAGAAGTGTTGGCCCAAGGATTGGTCCTGGCAACAGGTACTTATGAGACACTGACCTTGAAATGTGAAAGAGCAGTCAAAGACTATGCGATCTTTATTGTTGTGACTTGTCATATGATGAGGAAGATACCAGGCTTCTTTGCTATTGTGCATCTCCTCTGGGCTAAGTTTGACTACATAGCCTGCTTGCTCCAATTTCAAAATCTGATCCTTGTAAGACATGGCTTTGTCAGGATCTCTAGCTAACCGAGCCTCAGTGTTGCGGAGTCTAGACATGACTACAGTTGGAGGGACATTCAAAGGAGGAAAGTTTGCCATCCGAAGAAGAGGAGTGGCGTAGCGATTAACACCATTGATCTCAACCCTTTTTGTGGCCTGTTCAAGGAGTTCCAGTGCCAGTTGATCTTGCTTTGATCGGATCACAGATTGCTCACTGTATTCAGGTAAAGTGTCTAGTTGCCATAGCTTCTCAACATGATAACGCAGTACATCTGCAGATGAACTGAGAGATGTGAACAAACACTGCACATGCTCTGTACTGCTCTGGGGCTGAAAATCTGTGATCGGCCCTTGAAGTGTCCATCCTAGTTGGGTTTTAACTGCTGCAGGAGACCCATATGGTCCCTGTCTTAATGGAGCTGTAGGCGTGATGAGGTGAGTATGATCTGAGCCTATGAGCAGGAGTGGCGCTGCTTTATTAATAATGGGTAATGGGATACCTTGAAGATGCTTGTATCTCCGTTGGAGAGATGATACAGGGTAGGTGTGGTCTGAAAGTGCTAGGTGACTTGCAGTGAAGGCATTATTAATTGTGTAGGTTTTCTCTGGGTGTGCAATGGGTGAGATTTTGAAACTTACGGAAGAACCTTGAATAGTTTCAACTTCTTGACGGACAGTTCTAAGTGATAATCTCTCTGCTTCCCCAGTTAGGTTGAGATGCTGCGCAGCTGATGTTAGAAGAATGGTACGCTGGGAGCCATCGTCAAGTACTGCATATGTTTCAAGAGTTCTTTTGCCATTTCGCAGGAGCACTTTCACAACCTTTAATAGTACACTAGGACAGTCACTAGGTCTATCAAAATACAGTGTCCTCACTACAGGATTGGTTTCAGTTTTAGATCTCTTATTTACATCACACAGGATCTGTAGATGTCGTCCCATGCAGGTGGCACATGCTTTCCTCAGGTCACACTTTGCAGCCTGATGAGTCCTAGCACAACGCCAACACCGTTTGTTTGCTTTTATCCAGTTTATTTTCTCATCCTTTGTCTTCTGAATGAACTCAGGACACTTACTAATGTGGTGTTCAGGTGAGCAGCAGCATGCACATGTTGCCTTAGTTGTTATGATCGGTTGTGCTGCTTGTACAGGATCATCAGATGTATTTGCCCCATGTAATATTGTTGTTGTAAGTGGAGAGGTGTACTTACGGGCAGGTCGTGGCTGGTTGAAGGATGAAACAGCACTGTCCTTTCTTGGTTGACACTTGCACTCCATTTGCAACCAGGATGAGAACAAAGGCAAGGTATACGTCATTTCTCCCTGTTCCCTGTAAACGTGACGTTTGAAGCGACTGAAATGCTCTGCAGGCAACTTCGCTAACAAGCGATCAACATGGGAGCCACAATCTAGTTCTGCACGTCCTTGATCTCCCATAGTGCTAAGCAAACCAACTAAGGCCTGTACACGAAGAGCAAAGTTATCAAGACTCTGACCATCACCTGCTCTGATAGGAGGCAGTTCCAGTATATTCTTTAGCTCTTTCAACGCCAGCTGTCTTGGTTGCCCATAACGCTCATCAAGGGCTTTGATGGCTTGAGTGTATGGGTCAGGAGCATAGGAAAAGGCAAGAGCTAATCGTTTGGCTTGGTCTACTTTGAGGTGATCAAGAAGGACATGGTATTTGAAGTGCTCTGTCTCATGAGGATCAAGAAGGTTTGTAAGGGCCATCCGTAGCATCCTGTATTGCATTTCGTCTTCTCTACTAAGGTCTGGAAACGAAGGACCTTCAAGTTTATATACATGTGTTCTCGTGCTGGAGGAGTGACCCGAGCTAGCAGTAACAGGTACCAAAGGTTTCTGTTCATGTAAGGCATTGGATGTAGCTGGTTGCTGCTTTAGAGAAGGGTGATGATTGTGGTCAGATATGCAAATGAGAGGTTGAACAGGGTCTTCAGCTAAAGAAACAGCAGGCTGAACACATGAGATCTGGTGGGGATCCTGCCGTGATAAGGCCAGGAAATCAAAGGGAGTTTCATCTTGTGTAGCAAGGACTGGTCTAGGCAAACCACTTGAAGGGACTGCAGCATCTAATATTGTTGAATTAGGTAAAGGAGGGCTGGCAGCCGGAACTAAACCAGACTGACAGCTAATCTGTGGGGGCTGAAAGGGTGATTGACAGGTTGCTGTATCAATCACTGGGAACTGCTCATGTTGTTGATGTGTTTGAGGACTGGCTCGTAAACTGCATACAGAAGATTTGAGTCCATCAGATGAGACAGTGCGAATTGAAGATCTGGAGCTACGAGAATGGGAAGGAGATGATTGACACATAAATTGCCTAATCTCCCTCATCGTCGTCAGGAGTTCCCTCATAACCTCATCTTGGTTGGTAGGTAAAGGGGCAGGACGTTTCTCTGGTTGACTTTCTGATTCTCCGACAGGATTCTGCAGCCCATGTGTGTCTTTGTCACTGTGTTGGCATTCGGTTTGACTCTCTGTCTCACATGTAGCTCTTCTACTCCCAGGATACTGAACGTCATACTGCTGCAGGTGGGCAGGAGGTCGACTATCACGACTGGAACGTCTCAAACCTTCAGTCAATGGCTGCTGTGAATCCATGACGCTAACACTGCTCCGGCTCGGAGGACCATGTTGTGAAGGAAGGAAGGCTCAGGGTTTAACTAATCAGCATCATGGGCTCATCCGATCAGAATGAGAATAAGCAGTCATCTAATCATTCACAGGGTTCTCCTTTTATTCTCAACTCAATAAAGCAAAGAAGGAAAGACACACATGGACTGCCAATGCTGAAAGAAAACAGATTTAAGTTACTCATTACCTTAAACAACACATAAAATAAAAACCCAAACAGAACCTCACCTCTGCTGCCGCCCCGTGTGGGAGTGAAGAAAGAGTGAGCCAAAAGTGAATGCAGTCCTTATATACTGTGTGACAGGTGAGTGCAATTAAGGACAAGCACCACACCCAATTAAAGGTGAGAGAACTAAACAAGGTGCACCTGGTGAAGTGAGTGGGTGTGCTGGGATATGCTAAAAGGTGAGTCTTTTCAACACCCTTGTCATTTTATTGATTTGAATACTTTTAGCACTAATCATTGGAGCACAAAATTTGTTTGGTAAGCTCATTGACCCTTGACCTACATACACAGGTGAATCCAAACATGAGAAAGGGTATTTAAGGTGGCCAATTGCAAGTTTTTCTCCTCTTTGTATCTTTTCTGAAGAGTGGCAACATGGGAGCCTCAAAAAAAACTCAAATGACCTGAAAACAACGTTTTTTCAAGATCACGGTTTAGGGGAATGATACAAAAAGCCATCTCTGAGATTTTAGCTGTCAGTTTCCACTGTGAGGAACATAGTGAGGAAATGGAAGACGACAGGCACAGTTCTAGTTAAGGCCCAAAGTGGCAGGTCAAGAAAAATCTTAGATAAGCAGAGGCAAAGGATGGTAAGAACAGTCATACTCAACCCACAGACCAGCAACAGACCTACAACATAATCTTACTGCAGATGGTGTCACTGTGCATCGTTCAACTATTCAAGCGCACTTTACAGAAGGAGATGCTGTATGGGAGAGTAATGCAGAAGAAGCCTTTTCTGTGCACATGCCACAACCAGAGTCGCTTGAGGTATGCTAAAGCACATTTGGACAAGCCAGCTTCATTTTGAAATAAGGTGCTGTGGTCTGATGAAACTAAAATTGAGTAGATGGTATGCATTCTAAGACAAACACTTGCTACCCACAGTAAAATGTGGCGGCGGTTCCATCATGCTGTGGGGCTGTGTTGCCAGTGCAGGTAAAGGGAATCTTGTTAAAGTTGAAGGTTGCATGGATTCCAGACAATATCAGGAGATTCTTGAGAACACCTGAATCACATGATTAGTTCATTACCAGGTGTCAGTGGTAAGACATTATAAAACACATTGAAGGAATACAAAACAGTCAGAGTTTTGTTCAGAGAACTACGTGCGCACGGGTGAGTAATCGGGTGATACTCACCCCGAGGCTTTGCAGTCAGCTTTATTTATACTCAAGCATGTTTTCGTCACAGACACATGTAGGAAGAGATAACATACCACTCCTTACAAAGCATAAAACATATACGTTCAACTGTCAGTAAGGAACTGGTCAAGCCTATCTTAAAGGAGACAGAAGCCAGTTGGTTCCTGTTCCCAACGGCAGACTCAGCTAACTCAGCAAAGGTGAGGTTTCCTGTGGCAACCTCCTTATGCCAGTCATTTTCTTAGAAGTCAGCAAGGCTCACGTGCATGTGTAGTGACAAGATACATGTAGTATAAAATATATGAACATCATTGTACATTCGCAAACCTATTTAGGGAAAGCATGTTATTTAATAAAACATTAAACAAAATCTCTTAACATTCCTTGCTGTTGTTCAAATATTTTTGACATACTTCAACTTCTAGTCACTTGTGTATACATTTTCAACCAGAGTATCATTTAGTAAAATTGATATGATCAACATTTAGGTTTGTTTTCACTTCGTTGACAATAATTAAAAACTGTCTTCTTCTTCAAAGTCTGTGTTTCGGTCCTGATGTGTAAGCAACATCATCGTCTCTTGGTGAAACGTAACATGTGGTGTGATGGCAGTTGCTATGAGTCTGTTGATTAATGCTCTAATGCAGGGAATACAACAACATCCACATAGAGTGAGTATTGCTGCAAACACAGCCATGGACACTAGAATTGATGACACCAGAGTACGGTACTTCCCGAACATATCCATCCAGCTGTCCCACATCGAAGTGTCGACTCCCGAATGTTCTTTCATTTTTTCATTTAGGGTCTTTAAACCCTCCAGGGCTCTGGTGAGGCTTCCATCCGCCGCTGTATTGTTGGGTATGAATGTGCAGCATTGTTCTCCAAACATTGAACATACCCCATTCTTTTCACTCAGGAGCATGTCCAGTGCGACCCTATTCTGGAACGACATTAGGGATGCGGCTCTCAGTTGCTCAGCTACTGCGTGGAGTCCGGACATGGTCAGATTGCCTAATCGCTGCACGTTATAGTGAACATAGTTTATTCTGTCCACGTTTTTGTTGATAGTGCACCACCAGCATACTGATGACTCGAAACCAGCAGCCACCTGGTCCACTAGTTTGTATTCATCCGGTACTCCTCTGGGGACTCCTATGGCGTCTATGTACGTTGGATCGGGCTCAGGTTGCGCTGGGGCTGGAGCCGATCTTTTCTTCCGGCTTGCAAACCATTGTCGTTCAGCATTCATGGTGATGTCAATCACTGAAAGCTTTATAACCTGAACTGGTAGTAGGAGAGATATCAGGCCACACATTCCGGTCTTATTCCTGGGCAGTCGATCGTAGATTTGTGGATCTCCACACCACCACCAGATGTCAGCTCTGCTCACTGGGTTGAATAGGGGGTCCACGTCTGTGAGAGTCAGGCAGCTTGAGTCGTTCAGCGTGCCTATGCGCTCACCTGGTCCGGTCATGTTGATACAGGTGTGATTGGTCGCTGTAACGTCTCGTGCAAATATAGGTTTTCTCTTCTCTGGTCCTGTTAAAGGAAAGATCTTATCCCACTTCGTGCAGTTGATGTCTTCTATGTTAGTGGAGTTCATGACCTCTACCAGGCATTGTTCTTCAATCGGCGCAGGTACTACTCTTAGTGTTGGTCGTGGCCCTAGGCAGACCATACAGTCATCGTTGGCATCTCGAGCTGCCTGTTCTGCCAGCAATAGCCAGTTATTGGAATGTCCTGAAATGCCTGTGGTAATTCTAAACCAGTCGTCGGCTTCCAGTTCTGGTCCGGCTATGACTACTGTGGTCATAGATGTTGAGAGTGGCCCTTTGGTCAAGGCGGGGCCGCTGCTTGTGACGGTGGTCGTATTGGCGTTGCTTTCTTCATTCCTGGTGAGGTTGTTACATATAGATAAGAAATGGTGGGGGTCTTTTCCACTCTTATATATGAACAAGGTTAGGTGGTAGCAGCTAGAGCTGCCCGCCAATGTTCCAGTGTGTGATGATGACGTCTGTGGAACCACATAGGTCCTCTTCTGTGATTTAGGTGGGTTTTCCAGTAGTGGGTGGCTTGTTGTGTGGAAGTTGACCACCAGATGTGTGTTTGTCTTAGTCAGATTCAGCTGTTTAGACAAATTTCCAGCAGATCCTTGTGTTGGCGTTGGTGTCCAGTCGTTTCCAGTATAGGTGAAGACTGTGTCCCAGCCTGGGTTGGTGGCATCTGAGCTTGACAGGTACCAGTCATATCCAGGCCACTGGCTCCCTAAGTATCCTCCGATATGGAATGAGTTCAGGGGAATCCATACTGTTGACGAGAAGCTAGTTTGGTTGTAACACAGGTACAGGTCTGCTGTGGTTTTGACCTGTGTTGCGGCCGTTTCGTTACAGGGGTTGAATCCATTCACCTGGCTCTTGATGGCCACCAACCACAAGAGTGTACATAGTACTGTGATGACAAGTGTCATTGCAGCACTTTTGGTGTCTTTAGATCTTCTTTGTTTTGTGAGTGAGTTTCTTCTCGACCCCTTGTCACTCCCAGGGCCCCTGGTGAGTAGACCTCAGCCAGAGGAGTGGGATCCCAAGTGTTGCCACTGATCACCCTACTCCCCACCGAGCGAACACCGGAGGTCAGGGAGGACTGGAATCTAGGCTGTTGCTCACTTTAGGCTGACGTCGATGAATCCTGGAGTAGTTCGACCTTCTTCGTGTGGCTTTGGTGGATCCAGGAGGGGCGTTCAGCAATTTTGCAGGCTGTTGGTGTGGCCAGGAGGACTTGGTAGGGTCCTTCCCACAGTTTTTCCTCTGGAGCACTTTTATCAGGATCCAATCCCCTGGCTTCAACCTGGAAGAGACTGAAAAAGAATCACTCGGCAGTTGATTGTTCAAAACTATTTCCTTGTTTTCCAACAGTTTTGTCATCCATTCTGCCAGCGTTGTTTCTCTGTGGGTGGTATAAGCAGTGATGTTTTATGCTGAACCCTAGCGCTTCGGAGACTTTTGATATTACTTCATTTACAAAGTGTGTGCCATTGTCAGATCTTATTAGATTTGGTATTCCATATGTTGGGATAAAATGATTACACAAACATTTTGCCACCGAGATTGCATCATTTTTCTTCACTGGGTAGATTTCTGGCCACTTTGAGAATACGTCTATGATTACTAGTGCATATTCTACTTGTTGGTGTTTATGTAATTGGATAAAATCCATGTGTATCGTATGAAAAGGATGTGGCGGTGTTGGGAAATGGCCTCTCTTTGGCCTTAAATTTCCCTGTGCATTATGTTTTTGGCATATCATGCATGTTCTTATATATGCTTTAGCTGAGTTTCCAAAAATTAAAAATTTTTTGAGTAGAATTGTTTAGAAAGAATATCTACCATCCCTGCTGTTGACAAATGGCAACGCCCATGTGTCACTAATGCTGCTGTTTTATGTAGGGATTTAGGTAGAATAGGTTTCCCATTACACGTCATAATATCATCTTTCAGAATTGCGCCATCTTTTAACCACGAGGATTTTTCATTTTGTGGTGCCGCCTTTTGTTCGTTTTTAAGGATTTCTATTGGTATCAGGGAGCACGAGGTTAATGTAAGAACATTTGTTTTTTGCTGTGCAGCTTCTTTTGCTGCTTTATCTGCAAAGTTATTTCCTTTAGTGATGTAAGAGTCATCTTTTTGATGTGCAGCACATTTGCACAGTGCTAATTTTCTGGGTAATGTGATTACTTCTAGTAATTTTTTCAGATGACTGCCATGTTGTACTGGTGCCCTGTGGAGGTGATCATACCCCTATTTTGCCATATTTTTGCGAAATGGTGTACTGCTGAAAAAACATACTAACTGTCCGTGTGTCTCTCTGTCTGTCTGCGTCCTTGACACAGTCAGCTCCTTTCATGGGCATGTAGTTCCTGTTTCTCCAGGCTAACCAAACTCTTTGTTGAACTTTCCATATAGCGACAATAAGTGTCCAACATTTGAGAGTTGTCTCACATGTGTCAGGTAAGACAAATTGGCTTAGATTTAAAATTGAAGTCACTGCATGGGGGCACTTTGATGATTAAAGTGTGTCCTAAAACAATGTCAGCTGACCTTTTACTGCCTCTGCTGCAGCTACACCGGCCTGCACACAACAGAGTCTAATTTGCAGAAGTAAAATGCAAGCAGACGTTGTTTTTCTCCAGATGCCTGTGTTAAAGGCTATTTCCAAGTTACTGAATGCTTCTTCTTCCTTTTTTCTCTGTAGATACAGCACTACATATTTTCTTAAGGCATTTTGGACAATTTCTATTTCGTTTTAAAATGATTCATATATCTCATACATGTTACATATGTCAAACTTCTAAGTTGGGAAAAACTTTGCATTGCTTACAGCTTGTAGCTCACAGCTCTAAAACTAGGCATCAGTAAATCATGTGCCTAATCATTTCGTGTCACTGTGATCCTCAAGTATGATCACAGATTTGTTTTTCAAACCAACAAAACAAACAAACAAAAACAAGTTGCTGATGGCATGAAGGCCTTACACACGAGGTGGGACACAAAAAGAAAAAGAACTGCTGTCAGAAACGGAGCAGAAGTGTGAGAGAAAAACTGAGATCACAGACTGCTGCATGTGTGAGCTTTTAATATCATACAGCTTCTGCTCTGAAAAACAAAAAAATTAATACAAAAATAAAAAGTGTGTATCTTGCTCATTAGCTTGGTAGTATAGGTTTGCTCTTCATCTTAACAAAATCTCATCTAGGATGACAGGTTTACAAGCGGGTCAAGTGTCTCTATGCACTTAATTAGTTTACATATTTCCTTTATTTTCTTCATCTCATATGTCATTATACTGAATTTGAGCAAACCTTAAGCTTGATACAGATTACTTTTAACAATTATCCACCTCACATCACAACTGACTGAGGTGCCTCTTCATATTTAATATTATTTCATTATTAATGTTATTATCTTCTTATATAACAGCAGTAGTATATTACAATATTTTATTTGTGTCCACCAAGGGCTGAGGGTGAGCTGCAGTCTCACCCTTTCCCAAGCTGGAGACATTTTCCTTTTCACACATTTTCTTTGGCTGAACAATGACACAACCTTAATATACCTTATGCATCTCTCTATTTCATTTAATATGTGTTTGTGTGAATTATCTGGTTTCATGCATTCTATCCATTCTAGGCACGGTCGTCCTGCCAACTATATTTCATTATTAATACCAGTTTACCGGTTGTTATCCTTCTATTATCAATTTGAATACATTAAATAAGCTCTAATTTAACCTTTTGTTTATTCCATTTCATTCCTTTTTCCTGTGGATTTTTCCCCGCATAAGTGACGATGCCTCCCTCTGTTGTTACTACAAAAACTCCGGTTTGTGCTGCTTTGTTTTTCTGCACTTTTACTGCGTGCTCTGCATGCTGTAGGGCATCAGCTAAGCTTCCAGTATTTTGAGTGACCCAGTGTTTATCTACGTGGGCGCGGACTTTTGGGAGGAGGCCTTTTAGAAACGCGTTTTTTAACTGTTGTTCGAAAGGGGTGTTCACGCCCTCATCATATTCTACACCTGAGTTTTGTCTGAAAACTGGCCGTAGTCTATCCAGGAAGTCAGAGGCAGACTCGTTTTCATTTTGCTTTGTTTCTCCTATTTTTCCATAATCTGGCCTAGGTGCCAGAATGGTTCTTATCCTCTCATAAACTGGGTTTAATGCCTGAATTAAATTATCGCCTCTTAAAGCCTCCCCGTCCGCCCCGTTACCCGTGTACTCTCCTCGGACCCGGGCCAGCTTCAGGCCCAATAAGTCCTGGAGCACCTGTAGCATTTCTCTGCCGTTTAACAGCCAATTGGAGCGTATTATGTCTACTGCGTCCCTCCACTGTTGGTGTCCCTCGTTTAAAGGGGGAACATCCTTTAACACATTTTTCCGATCCTCAGCTGTCCACGGTTGATATGTGTATGTGAACGCGTTCGGATCCCTGGGGATCACACCGTCGACCGCAGGACCAGTTACTCGGCCAAAATTGGGATTTGGTACCTGGATTAACGGAAATTGACCCAGTGTGGGTGGGAACAGCGGTGGTGGACACCCTAGAGTGGATGGGTTTTTATGTGCGGTTGAATTAAGCTGTTGCCTAGCTGCAGCATAGGGGTCTTGGGGTTTCACAAAGGGATTCTTTGAGACTGGGGGATAAGGTTTTGGTGGTTGCTCACTATCTGGGGGGGCCAAGGCAGGGGAGGTGGCTGATAAGGAGGGGGGTTTACTATCTCAGTAGTTAGTTTTTCGCTCTGTTTGTTTTGCTTCTCTTTTCTCTTATCCTCACGCCTTTTACTTTCCTCCTGCCATGGTACAAAAAAGCTCACATATTCAAACGTTCGCAAATCCTTTTTCTTTCCGCTAGTTTTTTCTATTTCTTGCTGCAAGCACTTGTGCAGCCGTTGTATTGGGGCGGGGTTGGCATTCCCGTCCCAGGCACTGCAATTAGTTTTGTTTTTGGGGTTTCTCCATCTATCTGCACTTATTTGACCTGCACCTGGGTGTTTTTTCTCCATCCACTGTTCGTCGGGTGTTAATTCGGGTTTTGTGGATTTGTTGCCCATTTCTAATTTTATTTAGTCGATGCAATATTTATATTTGTTTTTTTTATTTTTTCCTTAATACTATTTTATTGATTTATTAATACTATTTTTATTTATTTATTAATACTGCCAACACACACACTGTGAGACATTCTGGCACTAGAGTCAGAGGAGGTTTATTAAGTCAGCCTTCTACCCTGAACTAAATTCAGGGCGGACTTAATTTTTATGCGTTGATGCGCAACCTTTCTCTTCCTCACCATTCAGTACTCACAGGAAAACACTAGGAGTAGTGCAGGAGCCTAGAGTTCCTATTCAATGAAGCACTTACTCCTCAACAAACATTCAGCGCGCTTTAAAAAAACAAAAATCCTATTTTTATTTGACACTCTCATTACCTTTCACTCCCGGAGTGAAATGAAACCACGAGCTACCAACCTCTCTTTTTGTTGCGGACTGGGCCCACACCGGGCGACTTAGTCCGTCTTACACAGGCGAGCGTTTACGTGCGGGTCCACACAGGACCCGGTCCACACAGGACGTTTTACAATAGGACACGTCTGTCCTTTTGGTCCACACAGGACCCTTCTACTTTGAGCAGTGTCAGCCTAAAAATCGATTATTCAACGCAAAGTGTTTCTGGCTGCTTTATATTCACCTTCAATGTTGCGCTGTGTTCTTTTTCCGGCGTCACCGAGTCCTGTCGTCGTGGACCTGTATAAGACACTGGCCAATAGGCGAATTTACGACTCTGGGCTTTTCCTCGCTTCGCTGGAAGCGGTGGTTTACAGTGCAGGTAGTCACGACGTCAGGATCCGGCGGCTCCGTCTGTGAATAGTTAGATGATATAAAATATCAATCAACAATCCGGCTCGAAGGACCAATTAAATGTCAGTGGTAAGACATTATAAAACACATTGAAGGAATACAAAACAGTCAGAGTTTTGTTCAGAGAACTACGTGCGCACGGGTGAGTAATCGGGTGATACTCACCCCGAGGCTTTGCAGTCAGCTTTATTTATACTCAAGCATGTTTTCGTCACAGACACATGTAGGAAGAGATAACATACCACTCCTTACAAAGCATAAAACATATACGTTCAACTGTCAGTAAGGAACTGGTCAAGCCTATCTTAAAGGAGACAGAAGCCAGTTGGTTCCTGTTCCCAACGGCAGACTCAGCTAACTCAGCAAAGGTGAGGTTTCCTGTGGCAACCTCCTTATGCCAGTCATTTTCTTAGAAGTCAGCAAGGCTCACGTGCATGTGTAGTGACAAGATACATGTAGTATAAAATATATGAACATCATTGTACATTCGCAAACCTATTTAGGGAAAGCATGTTATTTAATAAAACATTAAACAAAATCTCTTAACACCAGGCCTCTGGAGAACTGCAAGACATGTTGAGAAGATAATTTATCCATTTAAATCAGCTGTGATGGATCAAGGACACATCTAAAACCTGCAGGGACACCGGCCCTCGTGGACTGGGATTGGGGACCCCTGCCATTCGGGTTCGGATCAGGTGGTCCTAATCATGCCTCTCCAGGTCTCACTGTCGTTGTCCACGTGAGCATTGAAGTCCCCCAGTAGGAGTCTCCAGGTGCAGCACCCTTGAGCACCCCTCCCAAGAACTCCACGAAGGCTGAGTATTCTGAACTGCTAACTGCCATAGGTCTAGGCTGCTGGGGGATTCTCATGATGTGCTGAATGTTTCTTCTTCAGTCACCTTTTTAACTCACATTTTCACCCCAAACGCTCACAGCATTGTATGTGATAGTGGATGATTTTTTTTTTTCTCAAAAAACTCATATTTTAAAACCTTACAAATGCACTCTTCTTGCTCTCGAAAAAAAAATTAATGCATAACCATTGATTTGTTAATGTCAGAAAGGTTATTTGAACTTTCTAAACAGATCTGTGATTTAAACTTTGGTATAGACATTTATTATTAAGCCAGTGTTGAACCGTGTAAAAATGACTTGGCCCATACTGTGACAGCATAGAATATGAACAATATATAAGAGTCAGAATGTACAGAATCAAACCCCCAAAAATTATATCTTTGTCCAACAAACAATATATTATACATAACGGTACGACTGCAGTACATTTTCCAGTTTCTTAAACTACATCTGCATTTGGGGATTACTAATTAAAATGAGAACATAAACTTATTGTATCTTTTAACTTGTTGCTTTGCAGACTTTTACACTGAGAGTAACATCATGAAGTGTAAATTGTGTTTTAAAA
This sequence comes from Oreochromis niloticus, assembly GCF_001858045.2. Taxonomy (NCBI): domain Eukaryota; kingdom Metazoa; phylum Chordata; class Actinopteri; order Cichliformes; family Cichlidae; genus Oreochromis; species Oreochromis niloticus. The sequence goes on from NC_031975.2 coordinate 21,578,096, forward strand.
ACATCATATAAAAATGTTATATATTTATTATTCTACTAATACTGATAACAAAATCCTGAAAATATAACAACAAAGCATCAGCTGTCTGCCATGCAGTAAGAAGTCTTTCCTGTAATGTGCTTCTCAGAAATGCGGTGGACATAACATCTTAGATCTGTTTTTTTTCTTTGATGCACTCCGTGGTACACTCGGCAACATAGTCAGTATTACCAAAGTTTTTCTTTTAAAGAAAGAACAGGAAATTTCACATAAGACATGAAAACCAAGCGTGCCAGAGTGTGTTCAAACCACAACCTGTTCCATTCTAACTTAGCCAAACAAACTGGGATGTTTATTTTCATTGACAAAGATGGAATACAGCAAAGAGATACATTGACAGAATTAAAGAGAATGAGATGTGGCCACATATACAGAGTATTTAGCATTTAAGTTCCTTAAGTGGCGGGAAGTAGCATTCAGAAGTATTGCTGTCACTGAGGAGTTTAGTAATTTGCACTGACTTTTAGGTTGAAAACAGTGCAATGTACAAGTCTGGTGACTACAGTAAAGAAAAAGAAAAGAACTACAGGAAAATGCAGTAAAATAACAAAATTGGAGACTCCTCAAGAATCATTACATATAGTAGCACTTCATACTTCATTTTTAATGGCAATTGAATTAGAAACCAGGATCTAGTGTAAAGAAAATTATTTTCTCCCTTTTCCAAGTACAAATTTCTAAAATACTTTCAAAGATTCAAATGCAGGTTTAGTAAAAAATGTGATATAGCTGCACAATTCAACATTAATCTCAAAAACTCTCAAGTGCTATAATCTTCACCCTAATATCAATTATATTGTGATTTAAAAAGTGATCTTCTGTGTGTGTGTGTGTGTGTGTGTGTGTGGTTGCTAAAGTTTGAACTTTTCTTTAATCAACTACAAAGCAAAATTCAACATTAAAGCAAAAAAAAAAACAAGAAAAAAAAACAACCCAGGTTAGAACAGTCATATAACATTATTTAGTATGTATTTATTGATCCATCCATCTGTCTTAATAGCTGCTTGTCCACCTAAGGATCAAGTTCAGTGCTGGAACTTTTACGATGTTGATTTTTCTGCACTGAGTTTCAATACAGAAAAAGCAGTTTCAATTGGCCTTTCTTATCACTCTAACATCTGTGTAGATAATTTCAGTATCCAAATTACCTGTGGGAGAAAAGCAAACAAAAGGAGTGTATTTTATTTTGAAGGAAACTGTTCTTTAAATAATCCTTTTTCCTGACTATATTTCCTATTTTATCTTTTCTTTATTTTACTTTACTTACCCTCATTGGCCTTTGCGGGTCTTCTTTTTTTGCAAAACTTTTTTATAATCATACTCAAAATCACAATGACAAAGAGCATGATGACATTTGCGATCACAGCCACTGTCAAAGTTGTAACAGAACCTAGAACGCAAAAGCAAATGTCAAATATAATAATATTGAATATCATGATTTATTGGTTTAAAGCTAAACTGTTTAATTTAATTCGCTTTAATACTTTAATTTAACCTGTTTAAATTCCTTGAAAAGAAAGTGTGTAGTGATATGTCAGAATTATTTATTAATCTGTTAACCAAATATACTACCTTTGCAGGCTACCAGGTGAATAGTTGTTTCATCTCTGCTGACATTGTTCCAAACTCGACACATAAGGTTTCCTGTCAGCTTCCCATGCAAGCTGATGGTAACCTTTGAAACAATGGATTTCTCAGCTGTCCAGTTGCTCAGGGATTGGTCTTTGCTTTGTATCAGAACGCGATCGTCCAGAGTCAAAATTAATTGTATTTCATCTCCCTCAGAGAAGCAGCTGACATTCATCTGTTCTGGTGCCCAGCATGTTTGAGACAGTGCTGGCTTTGACACTGGAGCTGAAAGATTCATATAAAAGATGCCAAATAAATAAATAAATAAAACAAGTTCCAGAGGAGCTATTCTTTTTTTTTTTTTAATCAGAAAAACAATGAGAATTATTTAATAATTTAAGTTGTCTCATAGCTAACTACATTGTTATTAAATCCTGTTAAAATTTAAAAGTATTAATTTGTTTTGTCATACTAGTTGAAAATCTAAGATGAAAATTATAATGTAATCATGAATCCTGTTTTGTCAGTGTATCTTTTTCTTGAATTTTTATTCAACTTTCCACTTTTCTGTTTAAATATTAATTCACAGTACATTGTTAATGGATGTTTTCAGTATCTTCTAAAACAACAAAATAAATATTTTTAACCTAATAATTAGTTATTTTTAAAATTATTCTTCAGTAGTAACTGCAAGTACGCAGCTGTAGTTGTTGATAAAAAATTGAAGCTTAGACATCATTAAGTTTCATTTCTGACATTTATTTATCTTAAGTCATTCACCATCATACTTTTTGACCTTTTTTACAATTTGTGCATTCAGTGTTTTGTTAATAGCATAACCTAAAAAAAAAGCCTGAGATTGAACAAAATCTTGATTTAAAAAAATAAACAAGCAAATAAATAAATAAATAATAAACTTACCGTGTACTTTTAAATACACTTTCACATTTTTCAGCAATCTTCCATAAGGATCGAATTCCTCCAACACGTAATATCCTGAGTGTTTCTTCATAGCTTTACCTAACTTAAGTGTTCCGTTGTTTATGCTTTGTGACTGATCTGCAAGTTCCTCATTTAATTTTATTTTCCCCTGATGAGTTGTGGTTAAAATCCTGTGTTTGTCGTCCTTCATGATTAAAAGTGAAGAGTTAGCTTTGAATGGCAGATGAAAAATTAGCAGCTGTCCTGCAGCTCCGAAATAATGACGGTTTCCAGGAGATTCTGAAAAATGGCATACAATTGAATCTAAAAGCAACAAAAAAGAAACACATTTTTAAAACATTTACACCGACTGGAAAACATTATTTATTATATTAATGTACTGTCCATCCCATCCATTTTCTTTGGCTTGTATAATTCAGGGTAGCGGGGGGGGACAGGAGCCTATCTCAAGTGCCACGGGGTGAGATACATCCATCATTCATTTTTTAGATATATATATATATAAAAAAAACCCAAATCCATTTAAATTTAAGATTAAAGTTTCTCCAAGATGATTTCTATCTTTACTGTAATTTATATTTTTAAAAGTTGATTTTTTAAATTTTATTTTTATTAATGCGAATGATTGCCTTCTGCCTCACTCTCATTCAGTGTGTCTTTATTGAAACCCAGGTAAAATATCTTACTTTACAGTGAATACCTTTTGCCAAAGCCGTTGTTGCCAGAACTGCAATACTCATGTAGAAGGAAATCATTGTTTCTATAACACAGCAGTAAAAATTTGATTATAATAACATATCACTTTTAATGCTAGAAGAAAATGTATAATTAGGTTAAAAGGTTCTGTTTAGCCAATTTTACTCAAGTAATTGTGAGGCTAGGTTAAAAAGTGAATTTCGTAAAAAAATAATAATAACACAATAGTAGTAATAATAATAATAATCATAATAATAATAATCATAATACATTAAAAATGATGTGGGCAATCAAAGTGAAATAGCATATATGAATCATTGATCCGCAATGCCAAATTAATTATCACATAGATTCAAATTTCAAGCTGTCACTCACCACATTTAAAAGTCGGTCATGTATTGTTTGCTGCTGTGTAAGACTCAGTGACTGATTTTTCACTGGCACGGTTGGTTTTATGGTCTTCCTTGCTGTTTGCCTTCTCTTATGATAAGAGCGGAAGCAGTTATATTCAAACCCAGTTTACTAAGAACTCTATTCTTACTAAGAGCTCTGTTCTTCTACTTTACGTTCTGTAAACTGTTTTGGTTAGTTCATCTTACATCTGGCATTATTTATAATTTAATTGTTAGCAATAAGATCTGAGAAGAATTACACTTACTTTACATCTTACTTTTTTTCTGTTTAAATGAGGCAAATTTTGTGTGTACTGCACCTTAACTAAAGAGAGAAAAACTGAAAATGACACACATTTGAATTTTACATTCACAAATTTGTGCAAAATAAACAACTACATGGAGCAGCTTTATTTTACAATCATGGTTTTACGTTTCTCCTTAAAATATAGTTATTTACAGGTCAATAGATCAAAATATGGATAATTACAGATACAAGCCAAAACTCAAAATTAAACAAAGACAGAAATAATAAGAATTAAATTCTTTAATATCTTGATTGATCACTTGTTGAAATATACAACACATTTGCTGAAAAAGATGTTTTTCTGGCTAGGGGCATATTTATCTAAACACCCTATATACCTTTATATACCTTTCAGCACTGATGGTGAATTTCATTAATTTTTACAAATTTACTAAATTCTTAATATAAACAAATTTTAAATATGTATTTGAAGACTCATACACATGAGAACATTGAGCATTGTTCAGAGTGTGACAAATCTAATTACTTCCAAATGGACTGAGTTACGCATATACAGCTTTTCACATATAATTGCAGATAGTGCAATTGTGCATACATTTATTGCCCATAATATCATACAGAACATATGGTCTGTATTTTATTGTTTCTAGTTACTTGTGAAAAGCATTGGCCCCATCATGTGGCAAGTGCTGATCACTGCATTACTTAGTGACTCAATCTTTTCTCATACCAGCATTTTAAACAATGAAACAACTTCTAATACAAACAAATGCATGGAATGATAACACTAATTCTAGTTCACACGTTTGATGTAAAGGTGAACAGAGTTTTTAATGGTATTATAAAACAGATAGTAAATGGAACACTGTGAGAAGGATTTGTTTGTTGAAAATCAAAGTGTCAAAAAAAATCTATGTACTGAATTTTTCATCCATGTCAAGAATATAACAGGAATTATTATTCATCCCTGTCCTTACAGTATCCCTACCTGGCAGCTCCATATTCAAAGTCCGTTGTCCAGTGTATCCAGCATCCCTCATCCAAAGCATCTCAAACTTACACCTTTTATATGTTCTAATCTTGTTCATCCTGTTCACTCCCCATGAAAATTCTTTAGCTTTGCTACCATTAGCTCAGTCGCCTGTCTTTTTGTCAGTGCCACCAATGAACTATCTCACTACCAACTTGTACTTTTAACCTGACACAAATCATGCTTGACACTCGTCTCCACCCACTCCAGCCTGCCTGCAGTCACTTCGCCACTCATGTACTGTCCAGTGCTTTGGTTGACTCCATGTATTTAAACTCATCGACCCTCATGCACCTGAACATCAAAGTCCACATAGACCCCTGCCTAATCTGTTCATCATTACTGCAAACAAAAATGAGGTCAGAGATATAATCCCACCCCCACATTAAACTCATTTGTCACTCCTACTGCACACGTTATCACTGTTTTGCTGTTCTCTTACATCTCCTGCACCACCCTCACATACTTCTGACTTCCTCATCCAGTACCACAGTTCCTCTCTTGGCACTCTGCCATAAGACAGAAAGGAAAAACACACACACACACACACACACACACACACACACACACACACATGAAGAAAGCTCTGAAAATATGTGAAACTAGGGAGAAACAAAATGTCATTCCTTAAGTAGCAGGTTTGACAGAGAAAACTTTCTCCAAGCATGACATCCCAGTGCACTTCAGACCCAGACACACCATGAGACAAAGAGTGGTCCATCCCAAGGATCAAACTCCCAAACAATAGTGTACCGCAACATAGTGTACTACTGTGCAGTGGAGAAATCAAAACAGCCACATAAACGTATGGCACAACACAGAAGAGCCACCAGCAAGACAAGACTCAGCTCTGCATCTGCACCTAAACTATAATACTCCCTCTTTCAAGGATGCAATGTTCGGATTTTGGACCAAGAAGACAGATGGTTTAAAAGAGGAGCAATATCTACTATAAAAATGACCTCTCTGTCATTTTCATGAAATTCCACATCTGCTCATCTTGAGCTGAAAGGCATTTCATCTTCATTCTGCAAACTTTTGGATCCATTCCTACATCACCTCTACATGATTTAGAGATTGCACTTAAAGGTCTCTGACTCTACTTAAAAAGAAAAAGGGGGAAATAAGACACACATACATATAACCACTAACTATTTTAAATTCTCACTGACATGTCGAAAAAGACATCAGAGTCCATTCTAAAGAAAAGTATAGGTATGGCTGTGTGTCCCTCTCAGGTTAACTAGACAAGTAAGGTAAGCGATGGGAGCCAACAAAGGGCGGGCAGACAGGTGAGTGTGAAAGTGCTCTGAGGAAGCCGACTGAGTTAAGGGCATTGTTGTAGAAAATGGCTTATACTGTCAGGATACACACTGGAGGCACAGAGATGTAATGTTAGCCCACTGAATGAGTAGCATGAAAAGGCAAAAGCAAACTGGCCTGTTAACCATACTGAGCAAGATGATAATCTGGCGAGGTCTGGATGGCAGTGCTGGTCCTTTTGCACAACAGTTGATGAGACTGATGACTTACAGGTGGTTCGACGAGAAGGAGGAAGAGGCTCCAGCTCCACCTCAGAGAGAATCACAGCTGTGGCTTCCAAACACTTCAAGAGAACAAAACATTACAGGTCAAAGGCCAAAAAATATCTTTTTCTGTAAATTAAAAATGATTCCTAAATCAAATACAGTTCAATGCAAATGACAGAAAGCTGTCAGCTGTCATTTAAACCATTGTTTCAAATGACTCTAAAAATATGTAACACGAATAACTCACCATAATGAACCTCTGTGCTCCTTTGTTGTTATTTTCGGACAAATTATATTCCCATTTCCCATGTATTTTACTTATATTTCTGCTTCTAAATTTCCCTTACTTACCATCCAACTACAGCACCATAAAAAGTCACATTTATAATAGGGCAGTGGACAGTAAAGCAGTAAACACAGTAACAACTATATTTTAACTTTATTGACAACTAACATTATTCTGGTAAATAAAGTCATATCTGCGCACCAACTATGGGGTAAAATCTATGTTACTTTTTTTATTACTCTATGACAGCACTCTTGTTGAGGGTGACGCATTTTTATGATTTGAATTGCTGTGTAGCAACCTAGTATTTACAAAGAAAAGAAAATAGATGTGATGACAAAGACATTCACTTAGTGGGGTTGGGTTAGGTTAATTGGAAACAGTAAATTGCCCATAGGTGTAAATGTGGGAGTAAATGTGAGTGCTCTCACCCTAAGACAGCTGGGCTCCAGCCTACACTGTAAAATATAACTTGTTGTTTCAACTTAAAAATATGAGGTAAAGGGCTGCCTTAAAATTTTAAGTTAAGTCAAGAAATAGAGTTTGTTCTTATAACACAACCAATTGTTATCTTAATGAAAAATCACATGTTGTCTAAACTTTCATCTTAGTTTAGTTGACTGAGATTTGTTAGTCAGTTCAACTCCTTTAATTGTCATCTTTACTTGGGAAAACCCTTTCAGCTAAATTAAAATAATCTATTGTTTAAACTCTTGTCCTAGTTCAGTTGACTTGGGTTTTTTAGTTAATTCAAATACTTTAGTAGTTCTTTTAACTTAGGAATCTATTTTAGCTTAACTAACATAATCTGTTAGCTAAGTTGATTTAAGTTTATTAATTAACTGAGCTCCTTAAGGTAGCTGAGTGAACTTGTAAATCAGTTTCATTTTAATTATCAGAGTTGATTGACTGGATGTAAAGAAAAATGTGTATTAAACATCTTAAGTTTTGTTTTGTTTTTTAGCTTTCTAACATCCATTTCAGCAAAACTACCTGTTAGGTTTATCTTAGATCTCAGGTTTAAATATCTACATTCCTTTAAATTTTCTGTTGTTTACAGAAAAAAAATAAAACCCACAGATTCCATTAAAGTCTATCTGATCATTTCATACAGAAAGTTTGTTTTAAGAACATGACAAGACAATTACTCATGAGCACCCAACATTCACCATTTATTGTGCCATCTTAGTCATCTGAGAAACAGAAAAATCAGTGGCGTAGCTCATCAGGCTCACAATCCATCAAAACTCAAAGGCTGCTCCCTGTGAAACAATAAATTTGAACTTGGTCTTGAGCCCAGTTTGGGTGAAGATTAAATTCTGACCAATACTCTCGGAGCAGTAGTGATTCTTGTGAAGTAACAACATAAAGTCTGCATTAATGTAATGTATCAACGGGACACTTGCTATTTTAGAAAAGTTATTCTTTACATTTACAAAATTTTTAAACTTCATTGTGCTCAGTCACACCTGTTAGCATAAAACTTGAAATATTAAAATAGTACAAAACCTTTGATAAGTGACAGTAAAGATCAGTTTATAACAAGTAAGACATCAAACTCTTGTATTTGTCTTCGTTTACAATTGCAACAAATTCCACAGAACCAATATCTCTGAAAATGAGTGCATGCTTCTGAAACATTTGATAATATGGATATTTCAGATACATCAGTTTGAGTCTGCTCAATTGCAAAACAAAGGAAAAACTACTGACTTGCATGAGATAAGCATCTGCAAAGTCCACCATTATATTGTTGTTCACATAAGTTTCTTAAACCATGAACAAATGAGTAATTGTCTAATCTGGAATGTAAAGTGTAGTCATTTAGTGACATACAAAAGTGAGAATGAGAACTTGCAAGAATAAAAAAACAAACAGTAAAATAAAAACTGTCCTTAACACTAAGGAACATACAAATACAGTTCTGCATGGCTTTCTGCAAGAGTCTGTTTCTTAGACCATGCACTAGTGATATGCACTGCCTTCCACCAATGTTCATTAGGATGTTCTGAATGACTTCAAAGATGTCCTTAAGTTCCTTTGGATAGTCTATGTTGAGGGCAAAAAGAAGGCCCATCAGCATGGAAATGGCACTTGAGACATTCCTCAGATTAGACAGGATTACTGCCGCCTCAAGGACAACCAACACATCAATGATGTCTTCTTCTTTCACCATCGCAATGCCAACTTTCATCCTCTTAGAAAACGTGTCTTCAATACCTGTCGGCTATAAAAGGGTTCAAAGACAAAAAAAAAAAAAAAAATTACACAATTACAATTACACAATATCCCTTGTGCTTAAGAATTCATGTCTTTCCAAAGAAGAGCCATACTGATGCTTTGGATGATGGTGATTGGCTTTGGGTAACACTTATTAGTTGTTAAAGTTTTTTCAGAATGAGATATGCACCCCCATGTTACAAATCCATTTCTTGCTTTAAACAAAGACCATGTTCATAAATAACTGAGCATGTCTTCAATTGCAGAATTCAAACAAAATTTTCAATTTAAATGGTAAATGGCCTGTATTTGTATAGCGCTTTACTAGTCCCCTAAGGACTCCAAAGTGCTTTACACATTCAGTCATTCACACACATGGGTGGATGACTGAATCGCGACTCAAGAGTTGACAGTTCGTCTTATAATTGGAAGGTTGCCGGTTCGAGCCCCGGCTCCGACAGTTTCAGTCGTTGTGTCCTTGGGCAAGACACTTCACCTGTTGCCTACTGGTGGTGGTCAGAGGGCCCGGTGGTGCCAGTGTCCGGCAGCCTCGCCTCTGTCAGTGCGCCCCAGGGCGGCTGTGGCTACAATGTAGCTTGCCATCACCAGTGTGTGAATTTAAATCTACGTATGCTAAATATTGGCTGTGCTCTAAACCAAATCTGGCTGAGAATACATGAAATGTGCAAACTGCAGCTACACTACAGGATCAGATTGTGGCTCCATAGACAATGCTTCTTTAATCAGTTTATTGATTAAAGTTTATTTTTCCCCCTATATTAACAGCATGAAAAAAGAGCATATAGACATGGCTGAACAGGTTGCATAATTGGCACTGAATATCAACATCCACCTTTACCCAGCTGCCCAATGACTCTCGGCCAGTAACCTTTAATTGCTTACCCAGTCTACACAGTCTCTTTTCCAGGGTCCAGGACATTTCACCAAAGTATTGCCCCCCACAGCTGTAGCAGCCACTTCAGGCCCTTAAATATCCTAATATCTCTGCCATTACAATATACAATGTGAGAAATCAAACGTAAAGCTGAAGTGAACAGTACAGGAGCGAAATGTCAAAGACCCTGGTGAAGACATGAATAAACACAAGACACTAATAATATCAATGCTAGCTTGCCAGTTAGTTTCTCTGAAACCCAGACCAACTCCAGTGTCAAAGATCTTGTAATAATACATTTGGTGAGGAAAAAGTACACATGTTATCATGTGGCATCTGTTGTTTCATAGATGCCACATGTTTCATTTAAAATCCACTGTGGTGCTGTCATTATTAAATTTACTAAAAGAAACAATGCTAACCTTCACAGTCTTGAAAGTGTGTGAGGGATCTTCCTTTAGAAAATGAGGTCCTCTGTCCTCTTCCTTTGTGTAGGGCTCTGGTCAAAGAAGTCAAAAACAAAACCAAAACACTTTTTAAACAGTGTTTATGAAGCATGTAGACAGCTCCAAATTCACAGCTTTTTGATGCATAATTCCATCAATATATGATTATCATTGGAGATTTTGAATCAGGCTTATCAGGACATTCAAGTAGAATATGATATCCAACCTACCACCAATATACACAGATTCTGTAAAAGTTACCACACTAAATGTCCAGTTGTGAAATATGATGACAGACTTTACTTATCAGCTTTCTTTCAATGAGTTCATCAGTTGAACTGGATAACCTAAAACTTAAACAAAGGATTAGATTTCGCAGTTGAACACTTACATCATCTCCGAAGCATCTTATGAGCCTAGTTAGCCTTTCTATGCGGCTCTTGATTTTGTAAAGCTCCACGAACCTCTCCATAATGGTCAAGCACAGCAAAAAGGAACCCTTTCAGGTCAACAGATGTAAGACGGGCAAATTCTGCTTCAACCTGAGCAATAGAAGAAGAGGGGTGGAGAGTACAGGCAGAATAAAAAAAAAGATTCTTTGAGACCCAAATTTAAGCAAACAGTCATCTGAGGCCCATTAGAGAAAACACAAACACACAAAAGCAAACAAACAAAAAGATGCACTTTACCTGCCGTTCAGCAAACAAGGAAGTTCAGAGAACAATAAGCTCTGTCTTGAAATCTTTTAAAGTAGAATGATTGTGAAAATGACTTATGTGATGTAAAACTTTAGTAAACGTGCGATTAAAAGAACACTGAGTAAAAGGACAAGTAACAATTTCCTTATTCCTCAGATGTTTACCTTGATGAGCAATACTGTTTTAGTCCAACTGCCTCATTAAAGTTACACAACAGGCTTTTTACATTAAAGCCAGCAAGTCCATTACATACTCCCTTTTTAGATCTGAAATACTGTGCACATTCTGTGTATATGTAGTGGACAGCAATTTACCCAAAAGAGCGCAAAGTTTGCAAGTCCACCTCATTTAAATGACAAAGTCAGATGTGATCATCTAGACCTGTGAAAATAAATTAATGACAAACCTGCAGTTATGGATGTTATTACAACCACAAGAACCTAAACAGTCTGCTCCATTGCTTTTGTTAATGAATCATTTGTTGGTAACACATCTGAATATTTAGTTTATGCCACCTGCATGTGATCATCAATAGTGCCATATTACTTCTTAAGAAGTACCCTGACACTACAATCTTTATATCATTTGTTCTACAGAGCTATTAAATTACAATATAATCTGAGGTGTTTCCAGTATGACAAAATGCACAAATTGTAACTTACCATTTGACTCCACTGACAAAAATAAATCCCCAGCATCAAGTTTGGCTTCACAGACCTAAAATAAGTAAAATAAAAATATATGTTATATTGTTTTCGCCATTTATTCATGTTTGCTAATTTTCTGACATATAAACAATATTAGTTTTGTTACAATACAGAGAATGCAGTTTAATTAAAAGGTAAATTATGCAAAAAAAAAAAAACTTCTGCAGTATACCATGCCAAAAATCAGTGTCTCTGATGCCAATTATTTTATCACTACAGCTCTTTTAGTATGGAAACTCACACAATCTAGTCATACTGATCACAAGAGTTCAAAAATAAGTCAAAATAGTGAGCTGTTGTTAAGCATAAAGCATTTCAGGGTAACAAATAACTGCACAATAGAATTAAAGCAAAAACTAAACACACTGGAGGACTATCTGATAAAAACTAATATAATGCTGGTTTGTAGACCATATTTTGTCTCAGTCCTCAGTGCACTCTTGCAGCTTAGCATGCAGCAGTTAATAACAACTTAAGTGATTACATAGGGGTAAACAGATGACAACAAGCATCGGAGTCCTGCCAAAAAGTTCTTTTTGAACCCAGCCAGTTATTGGAAATATTGCCAAAATGAACTTCCACCAAAATACAACAGCCTGTGAACTTGAAAGAAATTTACAAGTACAGAGACAATATGAAATAAGCTTTATTAATTAGCTGAGTTAGCTTGCTAATATCGCAACAGTGGTTGAGTGCACAACCTTAAAGCTAGCGGCACAATACTTGTGATTTGGTCAGTGCCACATTAAACCCATAAAAAAGGCCATATGTCAGTTTATTAGGTCAAGTTTGGTCATGACACACAAGCTGGACCTTGTCGGCTAAAGTTACATTAGCTAAAGCAAACATTTCGGTAAAAGAGAAAAACACACATCATGCCATAGATTCAAAACATGTTCCAACTTTTGTAGCTCTCTTTCCTTATAGTTATAACCAATGTTACTCACCTTGAAAGCATATTCCAAAGAAGACGATTAGAAAACGTCCAAGTAAAGTGAGCATGTCGTTAACCGCCAATTCCCCATGATGCACCTCGGTAGCAGTCACGTGAGGCAGTTTTGAATCCTGCTGTGCTCAACTTACCCACATTGTCAAGTTCACATAAGTTGCTGATTTAGCTGGACATGAGTTTTCAAGTTAGCTTTTTTTGGTGTAATTGGGACGTTTTTAACTTGTAATTCTATGTTATAACAACAACTTCAGTCATCTATCGTCAAACTGATATAGAATAATATGTTGAAATAACAAACAGCTAGAATTACATTTTACAGTGTATCATCACACCCTTCATGTGCTGATCACTGTATTACTTGTATTACTAGTATTTTTACAGTTGCCTCTACGGGTTACATAAAGGTTAGATTATTCCAGAACAATCACTCATCACAAAACAATAGATGTAATGGAAAGCAAAGATTTTTGCATGGTACAGAAATTAGATAATTTCAATGGCCAAGTCAGTATCTAAGTATAGATTTTAATCTTCCAAACTGATTAAAAAACCTGCAGTTTACACATTTTGATAAAATGTTATTTTTATTCATTTTTAATCATTATATGTGGATTACTAGGTAGGTAAAAAGTAAGTGGTTCCCCAAATACTCTAAAACACTTCTGGGAAAAATATATTAGTCACTGGGGTCATAAGCACTTTCTTTTTTTAACCTCTCTAAAACATTTTTTAGAACATTATATGGCTTTACAATGACACAATGATGATGATAATACTGTACTCGACTAACATCTTAACAATGCTGACATCAGCATAAAACATCAACATTTGAATATAGCCCCTGCCTGTTGTGGGAAGTTCTCTTGTAACTATTGGTTTGGCTTATTGGTTAAAGGTTTTCATTACAAAGCTTCAGGACAATGTACTTATCATTTCTGCCGCTCTGCCCTCCCTCATGGACATTTTAATTCCTGCAAGATATAAGGAAAAGGTCAGACTTCACCTTCAGATTCCATCAGCATCGCTGGTGACCAGAGATGGGCAGTAACGCGTTACTTGTAACGCGTTACTGTAATCTGATTACTTTATTTCAAGTAACGAGTAATGTAAGGGATTACTATTGCAAAAACGGTAATTAGATTACCGTTACTTTCACGTAGGAACGCTGCGTTACTGCGTTACTAAAACCGTGATTTTTTGCGAGAATGTCTCATGACAGTGACGTAAGTGTGTGCAACATTCGTGGCAACAGCTGTGTGCAGATCATAATATATGGAGTGCGGGACAGAGTGTAGCATGCAGCGTTTAAAGCGTGGAAGTACTGACCTTATTTTGAGTTTGATTCCATAAAAAGTGACAAAAACATTAGTGTCCGTTGTGCGTGGGAAGAAAACTTCTTTTTACAGCAAAAAACCCCCTAAACTTCCAAGCAAGCACCGAGTGTACTATGACGTAATGTGAAATTCACTGAGAAACTCGCGGATTCTTCCACTGACCGCTGTGGCACACCTGCACCAGGGTAAACCTCCGCCTACCCCAGTCCTGCTTTACAGGTGAAAATAGAGCAACAGGACCGCTAGTCTTTGATTTTATTTATTTTCTGCTGTGTTTTACTTGCATCTATTTGAAAGAGTGAGTGTAAACACGAAAAAATATTTTATTTTATGTGCTGGAATGTGCAGAAAATAGGTTTAAATGTTAAACAAATTTCTTCCAGTCAGAGAATGTTGCATATAATTAAGTTTTTGCTTGATGCATAAAGTTAAAAGATTTAAAGTTTAAAGTTTTAAAAAGAGACGTTTCCATTTGATTACATTTTGTATGATGGATTATGCAGAAAAAGTAGAATTGGGCTGAAAGATCTATCGCTTTATCACCTATTCAGGTTGTAAATCGTGTTTTTAAAAAGTAACTAAGTAACTAAGTAATTAATTACTTTTGAAAATAAGTAGGCTAATCAGTAAAGTAACGGGATTACTTTTGGGGGGAAGTAATCAGTAATTAGTAACTGATTACTTTTTTCAAGTAACTTGACCAACACTGCTGGTGACCACTTCCACCTTTCACCTTCCCTCTTCATCTTCCTTGGGGGAAGAACAACATCTAGGCTCAGTCCAACAGACTGCTGAACAGCTTTATCCACCAGGCTGTCAGGGGACTGAACTCTGTTGGCACTTTTAGTCATACCTGTTGCTGTTGGTCATTTGCACTAATGTTCTTGTACATGTCACTTTTATTTTATTCATATCTTGTACTACTGCTACTACTGTACATAGGTTTTATTTTTATACATCACCTAGAGTATTTTGATTCTCCTGTATGTCCTGTAAATGTAGAAAATTGACAATAAAAAAATCATTGAATCTTTATTACTCCTAAAAGTAACATAAACAAGTACTTACAGCATGTATATCATACACTCTTGCTTGCATTGTATCTGGAGAGCCACCATCTCAAATCAAGCCTAAAGTTGTATGGATACTACCATGACACCTGGTGGTATATCTTGAGGTACAGCATAGCAGACACAAGCCTATGTCAGGATTAAGGATAATCTAGACTAATAGAAAACACTTTAGTTTTGCACTGTTGCTTTTGGTTACTTGTAAAGAAGTTTTGCCCCATCATGTGGCAAGTACTGATCACTGCATTACTTGCAACTCAAATAGTCTCTCATACCAATTGTTTTTAGTTTCTAAATGTTACCAGATATTCAAGATTATCACAGAACAATGAGTAATCACAAGCTAATGCATATAAAGGAAAACACTTATTTTCATTTACAAGTTTTATGGTAAGATTAGTCCAGATTTAGCACTTTCTACATTGTGACTATCTTTGTTCTTTGTTTGAAAGGTTTGTACAGCCAAACAGTTATTACTATATACAAGACAGTGGGAAAGATATGTGTCAAAGATTAGAACAGACTTTTTTATTATGTTTCCAAAATACCACATGATCACAAAACTTGACAAATGATTACTGAGCTATATATATGTCATGATTTTAACAACATTTTAAAGTATAGTATACCACTTTCTTACTAACCTCTTTGTCACTTTGGCAGTATCACATGGTTTAGCAAGTCACTGAAAGCGGGGTAGAGTTTGTGGTTTATTTATTTATTTATTTATTTATTTATTTAGGGCAGTGCATGCTAATGAACATAAATGTAAAAACAAATTACATGAATGTAAACATGCCAGATTATAGCCAAAGGCTAATTTCCATCTGTTGTCCTTAAACATAAAAAAATAGACATAATAATTCATAAAAATTCATCATTCATTCATAATAAAAACTCCATCACCAAACTTACACATACACACCATTCTGTTCCCAAATAAAACATTAAAACTATACAACTCATACATGATCACACACTTGATTTGTCCATAACCAGTTTTTAAGCTTTGCCTTAAACAAATTGAAAGTCGAGCATTCTCTAATGGGTTGAGGAAGACTGTTCCACAGATGGCCACCCTTGACAGAGAGGACATTCTGCCCAAATGCTGTCCGTCTGTGAGGTATAAACAAGTCTCCTCGGGTTGTAGCTCGAGTGGTCCTGTCTGAGCTTTCTTTATGCCTAATGAACTGCTTTAGTGGTGGTGGAGCAAGGGAGTGTAAGACTTTATATATTAAACGGACTCTTTTAAGTTTCATTAAGTTATTGAAGTTCAGTAATTTATGTTTTTTTAACACATGACAGTGGTGGTGGGAAGTTGGTTTTTTGTCAAGTATTTTTAAACTTCTTTTATAAATGTTTTCAATAGTTTTAAGTGTTGTTGGACAAGCAAGTGACCAGGACGTCAAACAATAGTCCATATGAGAGATGATCATTGAGTAAAAATACGTTTTTGCAACTTTCATATTTAAATTATTACGTATATGGTTAAAATTTCGATTATTAAATTTAAGTACCTGGGACACTTTATTTATGTGACTCTTGAAGGATAATGTTGGGTCTAGAATGACCCCAAGATATTTAAATTCTGGTGCTAGATCAAGCTCTACTCCATCCAGGAATATGTTTGACTGCTTCAAGTTTAAGGGGCGTTTGGAAAAATACATACAGACAGTTTTTGAGGTGTTCAACATTAGGCATGAGTCCTCCAGCCAGCTATTCATTAATGCTAAAGCAGCTGTAAGATCTTTTGCCACCTGCTGGACACTGTTTGCTTGCGTATATATATAACTGCATCATCCGCATACATTTGAGCAAATATATTTGGACAGACTTCAGGTAAGTTATTGATAAAAAGAGAGAACAATAAGGGCCCAAGAACAGATCCTTGAGGAACCCCTGTATCACAGTCTAAATATGGAGATTTAACCCCATCCAACACCACACACTGTTTCCTGTGTGAGAGATATGAGGCAAACCACTGAAGAGCCTGACTGGAGATATTAAACTGAGTCAATCTGGACAACAATATCTGATGGTTTACAGAGTCGAAAGCCTTCTTCAGATCTAAAAATACAGCTCCAACATAGGGACTCTTGTCCAGCAAGCTCTTCAAGTTCTCCACTAGCATACACAGGGCAGTATCTGTGGAGTGATGTGCCCGAAACCCAAACTGCAATGGATATAATGAGGGTTGGGTGTTTTCTAGGTGAGCAGTGAGGAGTTTAACCATCCACTTCTCAGCTATTTTAGATACGACCGGGAGTATGCTTATGGGGCGATAATTAGACATGTCAGTCTTCACACCTGCTTTGAAAATTGGTGTAACTGCAGCAACTTTCCAATCTGTTGGAACAATGGAGTGTTCGAAAGACATATTCAAAACATGAGTGGTTGGACGTACAAGCAAATCCATATGTTCTTTTAGGAAATTTGTGTTAATACCATATACATCAAGTGCTTTTGATTGTTTTAAACCTGTAATTAGTTTAGCAACTTCAGTGTCTGAAATATGAGTGATGGTGAACAAATTTTGACCAACATCATTCACATTATCAGAGCATATGACTGAGTCAAAGCGCTGACTGATCTCCTTAACAGATGAAATAAAGAAAGTGTTTAAGTTACTGGCAATAGATAGAGGCTCTCTAACAATAGAGTTATTTACATAAAGTTCAATTGTATTTTTACTTTTGTTTGAATGACGGCCAAGTAATTTATTTAAGTGTTGCCAGATAATTTTACCATTACCTTTGGCTCTTTCAATTATATTTATAAAAAAAATTTGCTTTGGCCTGTCTCAAACTTCTTGTTACTTTGTTCCGCATTGAAGTAAATCTCTGTCTATCCAGAGTTAGACCTGTTTTCAGGAACTGTTTTAGTAATTGATCTCTTGTTTTCATTAAATTCTTGCACTCTTTGTTTAACCAGGGCAAATTAGATGTTGTCTTTATTTTTTGTCGACCTCTAATGGAGTATGTTGATATGACATCCTTGACAATGTCAGTGAAGTGACTACTGCAGAATTGTGGATCATCACTACACAATAAAGGCTCCCAGTTAACTGATGCTAATGCTTCTGCTACATTTTGTCGCTGACTTCTTGGTATAAATTCATAAAAAGATCTCCTATTAGATGAACTTTGAAAGTGATTCTTAACCCGTGATTTTATAAGTTTTCTAGAAAATAATATAAAATTGTGGTCTGAAATACCAGAGATAAAATTATAAGATTTAATAATTCGCTCGGGCTTATTACTGAAAACCAGATCTATTTTAGTTTTAGAGTGTCTCGTTATTCTTGTGGGTTGTTCAATGAGTTGAGTAAAGTTTAAAGTCTCCATTATGTCCTTGAGTGTTTTTCTGTCCTTTTCACAGTCCCAGTTGACATTAAAATCTCCCATTACAATTATTTCATTAGACTTATTATTTATAGTATGATATTTAAGTAATATCTGTAGTTGTTCATAAAAAATATTCTTTGCGGAAGGAGGGCGATATAAACAGATCAACGTAAATGACATTTCTGGGGAAAGAGTGATTTTAACAGAAATATGTTCTATTTCGATATCTCTTGGTGAACTAAGTAAAGAGCAATCCAGGTGTTTTTTTACATACACAAGTATTCCTGCTCCTCTTGTTCCAATTCTATCCCTTCTGAATACTGTGTACTCTGGAAAGACAACCGCAGACTCAGGAGAAGAACTTCTGAGCCAAGATTCAGAGATACCCAAAATAGATATATTGGAATTGCTTAGAATATGTTCCAGTTGCTCATGCTTTGGTAACATACTGCGAATGTTAATGTGTCCACATAGAAGCCCCTTTGGTTTATTTTTAGTGTCCCAGATTACTTTAGCCTGATTAAATGTCTTGCAGATCTTTGTTCCTCTGTAACTTTTAATAGCAGGATTTCTTGTCCTTTTGTTGACAATGCTATGAGCATTTAATGATGAGAAACCCTTTACCAGAGACTGTAGTTTGGGTACAGCAGGTGGGGGCCCAGGCAGCCGAGATGGGGGCCCAGGCAGCCGCGTTGGGGCCAAGGCACTTGAGGTGGAGACCCAGGCAGCCGAGGTGGAGGTCCGAGCAGCCGAGGTGGAAGCCCAGGCAGCCGAGGTGGAGACCCAGGCAGCCGAGTTGGAGACCCAGGCAGCCGAGGTGGAAGCCCAGCTAGCTGAGATGTAGGCCCAGGCAGCTGAGGTGGAGGTCTGAGCAGCTGAGGTGGAGGTCTGAGCAGCTGAGGTGTAGGCCCAGGCAGCTGAGGTGGAGGTCTGAGCAGCTGAGGTGAAGGCCCAGGCAGCTGAGGTGGAGGCCCACGAAGCTGAGGTGGAGGCCCACGAAGTTGAGGTGGAGGCCCAGGCAACCACAGTGGAAACCCAGGCAGCTGAAATGGAAGCCCAGGCAGCTGAGGCAGAAACCCAGGCAACTGAGGCGGAGGCCCGAGCAGCTGAGGTGGAAGCCCAGCTAGCTGAGATGTAGGCCCAGGCAGCTTAGGTGGAGGCCCAGGCAGCAGAGGTGGAGGCCCAGGCAGCAGAGGTGGAGGTCTGAGCAGCTGAGGTGTAGGCCCAGGCAGCTGAGGTGTAGGCCCAGGAAGCTGAGGTGGAGGCCCAGGCAACCACAGTGGAAACCCAGGCAGCTGAAATGGAGGCCCAGGCAGCTGAAATGGAGGCCCAGGCAGCTGAGGCAGAAACCCAGGCAACTGAGGAGGAGGCCCAAGCAGCTGAGGTGGTAACCCAAACAGCAGAAGTGGAGGCCCGGACAACAGGGGGGTAAACACTATTAGCTGCAGGTGTAGCCTTACTAACTGGGACGGTGGTTGGAGCACAGTTAGTTGAGGTGGAAAGCAATGCAGAGATAGCTGTGCCCATAGGCTAACTAGGCTAATTAGTTGTAGCCAGTCCAAATCACTGATGTTTGAATTAGGTCCAGGATTTAGTTCTATATCACCAGCCAAAAGTAGCATCAGAACAAGTTTCAGAATCTCCAGCGACAGTTGTGGTATATTTGATTGTTCGTGTTTACCTGGGGGTGGTCTAGCATGACCAAAATCCAAGAATCTTGTGAACAAAAGATGTTGACTCCATTTGGCTGGGAAAGTGGTATAATTATCCAGCTTTCTTGGACATGTCGAACTCCACAGAAGATAAAAATGTATAAAAACAAAAAGACAAGTTGATGTCAAGATCCAGGGGGTTTTAGATGGTTTTTTAGGTGGGTTTTTTTGGCAAAAGCACAGGACCTGTCAAGCTGTGTGTCTGCACCCTAGCAGCCATCTTGATTCCAAGCTGTCTTCTTAAAGTTGTGACAATCCACACAGTGAATATTACTGACCTAAAACAAGAACCACAGCTCACATCTGCTGTGAGCACCCATATCCCAAATCACAAGCAAATCAGCAATTTGAGCCCATGTGTGGAAGTATTACTGACCAGTAAACTTTATTGAGTTTCCAAGATTAGACAGGTTTAGATTTCGGTTAAAATTTTAACAGAATTAAAGTTTATGATTCGGGTCAGTAGGTTTAAAGAAATGGGACAAAGATTATCACTGAAAACAAAGCAGAATAAAGGCAGTCTTACATTTAAAAAGAGAGCATAATGCTGAGGCAAGGTCAGAAAGAGTATTTGATGAAAAAATTCATTTGCATGTTAATCGGATGGTGTTTTTCTTGCGTGCTGTTTCACTCTAACATCTGAGTAGATGATATTGTCTTCACTATGATCTGAAAAATGTAAAAACAGAAAAGAGATGATGAAATAAGGCAAATATTCCCACTGCACATATTTATGATTCGTAAAATTATTTTTAGGATTATCAAGTAAACTTGGTAGGTCTGCAGTCGCACTGTGAACAAAAGCAAGACAAACAGAGTTTCAATCGGTTTTTACTTGCAAGGGAAGCCTGATCAGGATCTTGGAGCTGCAAGCTCCCCATCTGATCCCAGCCAACTTCAAACTCCAGCCTTCCCTCACAGCCTTTTATTCAGTGAAAACACAAACACCTCATTGTAAAACCCATATGGTGTGTCATAAAAGCTAAGGCACTGTGTGTGTGTGTTATCAAATAAGGAAACTAAAATCTTACATGCAATGTGCCTGCAGTTTAAGACAAGGTTTACAATTTTAAGCAGAACAATGACAACTTTAAACAAAATTACTCCAACAAAACTGTGTATCCGTGTATCCTTTACCTTTATTGACAGTCATGGGGTCAGTTTTCTTATTGAAATGCTTTACACCAAGAAAAACAGCCAAAACAAGAAGTAGAGTGCCAATGCTTGCTACCACAGCCACAGTCACAACAGTACCTAGAAAATATATAAATCATCACTGAGCAACTCAAATATTGTATGTTATTTAAGGGTTACATGACCTGAAGTCACAGGCTTTAGATATGTATTTAATATTGACGCATCAGACTGTATATTTTATTTATATTGTATATAAAAAAAATGTCAGTAAAGGGAATGAAAAAGTACTCATACACAAGATAGATGTGACATAATTACAATAATCAAAGAAATAGAATTTTAAAAATAGTGATATAAAATAGAATTAAATAATTTAATGTAATTACCCGTGGAGCTTGTAACGTGGATGATCTTTTGGCCACTGCTGACATTGTTTTGAACAATACATGCCAGTTTTCCCGTCAGTTGACCATGTAAGGTGACGGTAACCTTTGAAATACTGTGTTTTTCTGTACTCTTAGTTGTGGTCTGTAACAGTAGGTTATCGTCCAAATACAACATAAACTCTACTTCATCTCCCTCAGAAGAGCAGCTGATTATCTTCTGTTCTGGTGACAAAAACAACTGAGATGTAGCTGGCTCTAACACAGGAGCTGAAAGACATAGATATATTTGCAAATATAGTCATGTATGTAGATGCAGTGCTATTTGGAATTTTAAAAAATCCAGTGCCAGTCCTGCAAACTATCATCATTATGCTTGTGTAAGTTTTTTTTTTTTTATGTTTGAAAGTGAAAATGGGAGTATGCAACTAAAAACACAACATTTTATAAATAATTCAATTTAAGTTATTTATTTTTAAGGTAAACTTTATAATACAACCTACGACTAAGGTGTAACTACCCTGTGATTACTTGTAATTTCAGGTAACAAGTCAGGTAAAATTAAAAGACTTGATTTATCTTTACACCACATTTCTAAGGTGTACAATGCTGTTAAATGTTATTTGAAAAAATTACTTTTTCAATCCTACCTTGTATATCCAGATAGATGTTTTTGGTGTGCAATAATGAACCATTAGTAGAGCTGTGTATTTCCACCATATACTCTCCAGAGTCATTTTTTGTTGACTTGTTGATCTTAAATGTCCCATTTTTGAAGACTGTAATATGATTCTTGTATTTTTCATTTATTACATGTAATGAATAATTTGACAATGTTAAAATGTTACTTGCATTCTTTTTCAAACTTGTCTTTGTGTGTGTGTTAGTAGGTAGGTAAAAAATGAGCGGTTCGTCAAGTACCCTAAAACACTTTTGTGGTCCAGGTTGAGTTAAATTGCATTCCAAAGCTCCTAAAGGGGAAAAAAAAGTTGTTGTTTTTTAAAAAAAGAAAGTAAAAAACTTACATGTGATGTACCCTCATGAATACAGTAACTAATTAAGAATTCTAGAAAATAGTTGCTTCAAAACCCTGTCTCTCTGTGTCTAAGACAATTTACACCATATTATATAATGCAACACTGTAGTAAAGTTAATAAATAGTATTGCAAAATACTTGTTGTGAATGACTTTCAATCTTAATATCAACATTATAAACGTAGCAATTTTGTTCACCTCTATTCAGCAATTGCTAAAATGTACCTTGTGCCAAAGCAGTCCATGCCAGAGCTGTGACGATCATGTAGACCAAAATCATTTTCTGTTGTGATAGAATTAAAGTATTACCAACTGTTAACAGTGGACATAAATGGCCTCTTCTATTCCTCTTATAACCCAACTGTCTTCTCAGTCAAAACACTGGCATCTTCGAAAGAGGGAACTTTATGTTTTGGTGCAGATGTACAGCTCAGTATTGTCTTTGTATTGTCCTTGCGAAGTAAACAACAAAATTCAGTTTTATTTAAAAATGAAGAAAAAAAACATTTTCATAAATGCTACACTCAGCTAATATAGATATATGACAATTATCTATATAATTAGAAGACAGTTTTAGAGATACAAATACACAAATTTAAAAAGGTTATACTTTTCAAAATTGTAAAAAAAAAATTGTAAAAGTCACTCACCACATTTACAATACAGGCTCTTCTTTTGCTGTTTATCGATTGGCTTGTTTCTGGTCTTTCTGTCTTGTGCAGAGAGAATTGAGGAGGCAGTTACACTAGTACTGTAGTCATTATCGGGTCAAATACTATCAGGTCAAAATGCTACCATGAGTACCTTTGGCAAATGTTTTGTAGGGCATTTATTAAAAGCACAGCTTTTTCCTTTTTTTGTATTCTTTTTCATCAAACCGAGAAGAAGAGCTAAAATATTCTAAGCTACAGGCAGATTAGAATTAGAAGCTGGAAAACACAAATAGCCAAACACTAAGATATGGGTGATATGTGCCCCTTGTACATGGTTGTATTCTACTGGGCATTCAACATAAAATGTTTGCAGAGTGGCCGATACTAAATGACGCACATAGCCATAAATAGCAAGTTTTCACTTTAGATTAAAAAGCTAATTTAGTAAACCTGTGCTGTCTTTTGCGTTATTTCTTGTTATCTCTTCTGTTTTGGAACATTTTAAAATGAAAAGTATAGTAGCTTTTATGCATTTTTTAAAATCATAAGCGTAGCATTACTCACATGCACCTTCCTCTTAGTGGCAGCAGGATAGTATGGGCAATCTAATTTGTCTTGTGGTTTTCTTACAATGTAGGAAGTATGTAGAATCACTGAACTACTAAAGTATTTTATATGTCCTCGTTTTAACAACAATACTAGTTGCCAACTAATTATGTCATATATTAGTTGGATAAAGACTGCTGGTGTAAGATAGAATAATTTTTTCAAACTGTATAGATGTTTGGGTTTAAAGTTCTAAGTATAAATATTTGAGCTGGAATTGCACTAACAACTTAAATTATAACAAAGAAAATGATCTGAGATGATTACACCAAAGTGGAAAAGACTTTTTCTGTCTGGGAACCCATTCTCTTGAATAATTTCCCTGAGAAGATCAGATTGGTGAGCTTGGATTTATCCTTTCAATCACTCTTAAAGGCATGTGTGTGTATAAGAAGGCTTTTTCTTTGTCTCCATTATAGTTATTTGTCTTTCAAAAGTGTTTCGTCACCTTCTCCTATAGCTAACGTTGTTTCAATATAATATGAAAATATGAAAGACTATTAACATTAAACCATTAATCCTTTATTTATGGAAAGTGTCCCAGGCGATCACTGTGTGAATGTGGAGAAGAGGAAGAGAGGACCCAAATGCATGACCTGCAGACTGGTGAAGGATGTGGACAGCGTTTATTAGGAAGGCAGGGTGACCAGAACATAACAGATAGACTGATGCTGACTGAAACACTAAATGGCCGGCTAACTGAACTGAAAAACACAAACGCAGATTAGGCGATGACAAGACAAGGAACTGAGGGAAACTGAGGGCTTAAATACAATGGATAACAATGATGATTAAACACAGGTAAGAACACAGCTGAACTGGATCTAACTAAAAATACACAGGAAATAGAACGGAACATAAGGCACGGAGACAGATGACAAACACAATAAAACTGGAAACATGAACATGTGGAACATAAACAGAGAACATGAACAAACTGAAAACATTGGGTCAGCAACCCACGAGCCCTGACACCCAGTGCTGGATAATTCAGCTCTCTATAGTGAGACAGTACCTGACACAGCAAGCAAGGGTTAAGATCACCAGTGGTGTACAGAGGTCATATAAAAATTCTGTCTTTTTCTAACATATAGAACCTGTAGTATGCACATGGTGAGGGACTATAAACATAAACTTATAGTGCCATTTAAATTTTTATTTTACAGGCTTTTAAAATAACAGTAATTCAGACAATATTCTTATTTCTACAGTGTCAAACTGGACAGGCAAAAAAAAAGAAAAATAATAAATAAATACATTTACTATAAATTAAGAAAAAAGCTTGAAAAGACTTTCATTAATTAAAGGCAATCCGTTCAACAGTAATGTCATCAAGTGTGGATTGAATTTTTAAAACCTACACTAACGGTCAATCATATATTTACTATTAAGACCATAGTAGCAGTATAAATAATAGAATCTCAAAATATTACAAAAAGCATCTGCTATCTGGCATGCAGTCAGACCTCTTTTCATGGTATTGATTTTTTTTTTTCATGCCCCACAAAGGGACACTCAGCAACATAATGTGAATTATCAAAGCTTGTTAAAAGAAGCGAACAGGAAGTTCCCTCTTTCGAAGATGGTCACATTGTGACTGAGAAGACAGTTGGTTTGAATGGGGAGTGAAAGGGGCCATATATGTCCACTGTTAACACTTATGACACCAACTGTCAGCCACCTACAATGCAGTACTCACTCACATCTTGTGTTAGGTGACCTCAATAGATAAGATCATAAGGTGAGACAGTGGGTATGTTTTAACCATCTCAGGATGGTTAAAACATACCCCCTTAGATGAGCCTAGAACAGGCATTTTGCAATAATCTCGAGATTTCAGACCTACCATTTATCAGCTCAAACATCAAACAACATGAATGCTTTAAAAGCATAAACATCAGCTCTTCTCTGACAGCATGGTGGGAGTTTTCATTAATCCCATGCAAACGTACACCTATCTGGAATAACCCTGACATATTACAAAACAATAATATGATTAATTTTCCAGATTGGAGTTCAGGACAGTCAGGTGGTATTAATGGTGGTATTAAAATACATTCTCCAATGTCACGGTCCATGGTCGGTGACCCAGTGTTTTCATTTTTGTATCATTATCATTGAGTTTTGAGTTCATCATGGGTTATGTCTACTTGTGTTTTGGTTTCTGATTTGTATTTCTGGCACTCTAGTTACTCTTTTGCTCTCTGAATTCTAGTTCTTAGGTTTTTTCCTGTGCCTTGGTGTTTAGCATGGGTTTAGCACAGTCTTCATGTCTTTTGTCTTGTTCCCCCAGTCAGTTGCTTCTCATGTCATTCCTGCCCCTGTGGCCGTGTTCTACTATGAGTTTTGTGAACATTTTGAGTTTTGAGAACAAGAGCTCATTTCCTGTTATTGAACTGTGCTTCTCAGAATTGTGGTGGACATATGCTTAAAGCACTTTTTCCATGTCTTGTATGGTATACCAAACTCTGTTAAGACACTAACAGGAAGTTTCAAATAAGACATAAGAACCAAACATGCGCTAGTGTGTTTAGACCACAACTTTTTCCATTCTAACAGTCTCTGCTTCAGACAAGTAACGACTATGTTTATTTTTATCTACAAAGATACAATAAAACAGAGAGACACACTAATATAATGAAAGAGAAAGAGATGTGGCTACAGTACATGAAGTTAGACTAATTTAAAACATATGTAGAGTTTACCTTTGAACATTACTTCCTTATGTGATGGACAGAAGCATTTTTTGAATGTAGTCATTATATATATTATATATATATATATAGCTGTAAATAAATGTGTGTGTTGTCAATGTGTATGACGAAATACACAGACTTGCCATTTTCCTAAAAGGAGCTACCTTAAACACAGAACATACTGTATCGTGCAGTGTGGTTACCTTTGTCTCCATCTTGTGTTTAAAAATGATCAGGGCCTTTCAGTTTGTCCTCTTCTAACATGTTCCTCACAGCAATAACAAAATTGTTTTTTGGTTATCGTTCATGTTAGTCCTTTTGATTGCTGAATCTTTGAGTAATTAGGATAACTCCATAATGAAAAAAATAATAACTAATAACAAATAATAATAACAAATAATCAATAACAAAAAAAATGTACACAAGCAAAAGAATTCATCCATTAATCTTCTTCATGGCTGATCCACTTCAGAGTCAACGTCAGTGCTGGAACTGATCCCAGCTGATTCTCCTGAGTTGATTTTGTTTAATGTGTTAGGACTTATCACTCTAACATCTGTGTAGATAATGTCACTGTCAACATCATCTACGGGGGGAAGATAAACAAAAAAGTGTATTGTATTTTGAAGGAAGCTATATTGTTTTTAAAAGTCTTTTTTCCCAAGCAATGGTTATGTATTTCACTTACCCTCATCAACAGTTGTTGGTCTTGTTTTTTTACAAAACTGTTTTACAGCCAAACTCAAAGCCACAAGGATAAAGAGCGTGATGAGAGTTGCTATCACTGTCAAGGTTGTAACAGAATCTGAAATTCAAAAGCAAATGTTAGACAATATTGAATATCTTGACAAAATGAAAGATACCAAAATGCTTCTCAGATATTTTTATATATTTTGTTCCATAGTTCCATCCACCTGATGTTGAACATACAGTAAGATCAGGGCATGTATAATAACTTGTACCCACAAGAATTCATAAGTGACATCCAATACTGCAATTTGAAGACACTGAGGCTGAAATGTAAGCTGTTTTTGTCATAACCGTCTGCATGGCAGGCAGAGGTTGGGACGCCAATTGCAGGAATCAAATACTTAAGGATGAACTAAAGGGGGCAGCTTTTTTGCTGTAACAGCAAAAACTCAGGAACGCTAAATACAAGAAAACGAAACCGAAACAGGAAACTAAGAACTTGGAACTGGGAGCTAAGAGTAACCAGGAATAACAAAGTACCTCAGGGAAACACACAGCAACTAGGACGATGCAACAATGAGCAGAGGAAGACAGTGGGCCTAAATACACACCGGATCACGAAGGGATGGGAAACACTAGGGAACACAGCTGGAACTAATACAGAAAAGCGAGACTGAAAAGGAAAACTGAATGCGATTCACGCAGGAACAGAGACTGCCAGAATGCAACAGGAAGCACACACTGAGACGTACACTGAATAAATATCAGGAACAGAATGACCGAGGGACACGACTGGGAAACAGATGAATAAACATGGAGACAGAACTATACATGATAGAAAACAAAGGAGATACAAAGGCAAGACCAAGCAACTGGGCGTGAAAGGGAACTTACTAAAAGAACAAGTGACTAAGAACCAGAAATTATAGTGATTAAATGAGGAAATTAAACAATAACAGAAAAAGACTAAGAAACAATTACTACCATCATAAGAACACAAAGCCAAAAAGTCCAAAAACATAAACGCTGGGTCACAGACCCAGCACCATGACAATTTTATCACATATATACTCAAATTCCTTTAAAGTAAAATATGCAATGATATACTATATCAGATAATATTATTGAACTGTTAAACAATAGATTTTTAAATACTCTACCTTTGCAGGCTGCCAGGTGAATAACTGTTTCATTTCTGCTAATATTATTCCAAACTTGGCAACTAAGGTTTCCATTCAGCTTCCCATGTAAGTCGACAGTAAGATATGAAAACTGGGATGTCCCGATGTTTAGAGATTGGTTGTGATCGTTGCTTTGTGTAAGTATCTGACCATCCAAAGTCAAAATGAATTGTACTCCATCTACTTCAGAGAAGCAGCTGATCTTCATCTGTTCCGATGAGAAGCATTTCTGAGACAGGCCTGGCTTTGACACTGGAGCTAGAAGAGACAACGAAAAGGACAAAGAAAAAAGAAAAGAAATAGATGTAACAAATTTCAGGGTAATCATTTGTTTTTGTATGTTTATGTAATTTATACCTGTTTGACAGCTATATACTATTAAATCCCATCAGATAGTAAATATTACTGTATTTGGTCCTATTCACCCTCAGGGTTCGGCATGGGAAGTTGAGAGACAATATCCTCCATTATTTGAGATGTAAAATATTTAATTTGTCCCATATTTGGGATTTTTTTGTTGCATCAGGCAAAGTAAAAATAATAATTGTAATAATAGATGAATAGGTTTGAAATTTTGAATTTCCAATCAGTGCCATAAGGCGTTAAAATATTGTACTTGCAGAAAAGCATTAAACAGATTATACCTCAAGATATTCTTGTTTGCCAAGTCATAAAATAAATTAAACTGTTGGGGTTTTTTTTTCAACTGTGTATTTTTAGTATATATTTGTGACCTGAACATCTTCACTAATATTAAAAGGGTAAGTTCATCGAATTTGTCGACAGTAATGAAACAACACATTTTGCTAGCTTGACTTCATCACAAAAAAAAAAAAATTTTCTTGACTGAGAGCAAATGCATACCAGTAGAGTTTATGCATTTGCATGTTTTGCTGATCAGGACTTCAATTAATTCAATTACAGTTCTTGTCAATTAAATTGTTGAAAGCAAAAGGAAAATCCAAAGATGAACCTGCAGTGTTTGCATTTTGTTTTTTCCCATATTCAGTGCAACTGACAATTCTCAAACTTCAATTCAGTTTTCAGCTTTTCCCTTAAATATGTGTTTAACTGTACACTGTATATGTGCATAATTTTAAAATCTGCAAGCAAACATACTAAAAGTATACTTGCATTTGCAGATTTAAAGGTTAAAAATTAAAATTAATTATTAGCCCATCAAGCCTAACACCCAATGAGCTTATGGCATGGCAGTTGACCATCATCATTCTACAATATTGGTGAGAATTGAATCAAACTTGCACATACTGATTACCTAATCTGCCTTTTAGTGAAATTTGCACAAAACAAAACAAAAAAAATTAAATTTAAATTTACTAGGTTTTCAATGTGTGCATTTATGAATCTTTTAATAAAACATAACAGTTTGTTTATCTTAACATAAACATAATTTTGAGTTTAAAACAAAACAAAAAAAACAACTTACCTTGTATTTTTAGATATACATTCACTTTTTTCAGTAACATTCCACCATTATCATGTTCTTCCAACTGATAATGTCCAGAATGTTTCTTCGTGGCTTCACCTACTTTGAGTATTACAGTGTCTATGCTGTCTGACTGATTTACATATTCTTTATCTAATGTAACTTTCCCTTGATTGCTTATTTTCAAAATCCTGTGTTTGTCATCCTTCGTGATTACAATCGAAGTACCACGTTTATATGACAGATGAAAAATTAGCGGCTGTCCTGTAGCTCCAAAACAAGTTCCAGAAGATTCAGAAAAAATGCATTCACCTGAGCCTAAAAGAAAAAAACAAAAGAACATATTATGTAAAATACAGATTGAAATGAAACCAAATATATAAATAAAATAAAACTGACAAATTACATATTTAAATTTTAGGCTAATCCAGTATAATTACTACCTGCACTGTAAGTACTATAAGTAATCCTCAAATATAAATCTTTAACTATAATAAATATTTTTTTTAATTATAGGTCATTCAATCAATATTTTTATATTGAAAGCTGAGTACAACATACTATTAAACTGAGTACCTTTTGCCAGGGCTGTTGTTGCCAGAACTGCAATGCTAATGTAGATGATAATCATTGTTTCTGTAACACAGACGTCAACATTTTGAAACATGTCACACTATATTTAAAGTTATGCTCGCCCTAGTTTATTCAAACATTTACAAGGTTACATACAAAGTTGTTTCTGTATAAATCAAAAAAAGGTTAAATAATATCTAAAGAATACTGTACATGTGTGATTATTAATACTTTTGTGAAATAAAACTTTAAAGACTCTATCTTGTTTTAATCAGTATCAACCTGCATAAATTCAAATTAAAAGCTTTCACTCACCATTTAAGGAGGGCATGTGTTCTATGTGGTAGTGTGAGACTGCACTGCTAATTTTTAATAGACTGAAGGTTGGCTTATGGTCATCCTCTCTGCTGCTAAAGAAAGCAGCTATTTCACCCACAGCTGTACAAATTGATGTAGCTAGCAAGCAAGCAATTTATTTATATAGCACTTTCAGACAACTCCCAGCTGAAAACAAAGTGTTATACACTTGACATGAGAAAAAAAAAACAATACATTAAATTAAATTTAAAAAATAAACTCTAATAATTGAAATTAAATTAAAACAATAAAATCAGTGCATTACATTAAATTAAAAAAGTAATATCAGGGTCAAACTGTGTCATAAGTCAAGGAATAAAAATGCGTTTTATGAGTTCCATGCAGAGGCCTTTTGAACCAGCTGCAGACAAGACAGAAGACACTGACTAACTCCAAAATACAGTGCATTACAGTAATCCAAACGAGATGGAATAAAAGTATGGATTACGCTTTCAAAACGTGGCCTGGATAAAATAGGTCTTACCTTTGCAAAGCGTCTTAAATGATAAAAACTGGACTTGACAGTAGCCCTAATTTGAGTGTCTAATTTAAAAACACTGTTCATCTTAAAACCCAATGATCAGCTGTGAATTGTTAGAAACCACATAATTTTCCATTTGTAAAATTAATTTACAAAAATTGACAATCCCGATTATGTAATGTATACTTTATTGATCCCCATGGGGAAATTACTCTCTCTGAATTTAACAAAGTCACTCAGTGAAGCAGTGGGCAGCCACAAATCAGGCGCCCGGGGAGCAGTGTGTAGGGACGGTATCTTGCTCAGGGGTACCTCAGGGTAGCTGTTCAGTGGATTTGATCCGATCATGTGGCAACCATGCTACCTACTGCGCTATCCCTCAAAGAAGCACGATGGCCGTGTGGTAAGCACTGTTGTCGCACAGCAAGAAGGTCCTGCGTTCAATTCCACCACCAGGCCGGGGTCTTTCTGTGTGGAGTTTGCATGTTCTCCCCATCTTTGCATGGGTTCCCTCCGGGTACTCCGACTTCCTCACACCGCCCAAAGACATGCAGTTTGTGGGGTTGGGTTAATTGATTAGTCTAAATTGCCCACAGGTGTGAATGTGGGAGTGAATGTGAGCACGAATGGTTGTCTGTCTCTGTGTGTTAGCCCTGTGACAGACTGGTGACCTGTCCACGGTGTACCCCGCCTCTCGCCCTATGACAGCTGGGATAGGCTCCAGCGGCCCCTGCGACCCTGAAAAGGATAAGCGAATGGATGGATGGATGGATGGATGGAATTAACAATCATTTTCCTTTTTTCATATTTGCACAGTGTATTCAGAAACTGATGCATTTTAAGGGGATATTTAAAGGGACATTGTTAGGGTGTATGTTTTCTTCTACTTAAGGTTTGGTATTTGTATATGATAACCATGTTATTCTTGGTGAATAGCTTGGCTCTTGATGCCATTGTTCTGACCTTTATTTTATTAAAACTCCCCTTGGAATTCCTAATGGTTGATAAAAATTGTGGCTTGTAGGCATGACATTTTTCACCTTCTACTATAAAGGGGCAGTAGGAATGTTTGGGGCATGCCAGAAAAAAACCATTACTCATACAGTTGCTTGCCTTTCTTAGAGACAACTAATATAATAACAAATTAAGCCAAGAGTGAGACTGACAGTTACAAACCACAGTTTCTTTCTTTTTCTGTCACTGTCTCATCTGCAGCATTAATGTGAAACTAACAGGCCCATAAGAAACTTGTCTAACCTCTGACTTAATATCAGTTAGACAGAACTTTGAAGACTTTAACCAAGTACTTTACATTTGATCTCACAACAAAGCAGATTGGTGGAAACTTGTATTATTGAGATTAATTTGGTCATTAAATAAAACAACAACAACAACAACTGCTACACACATTAGGTGAACCAACATGACTCTTTGGATATACTTGCACTGTAGCACCGTGTTATAAAATCAGAGGACAGATTTTTTGCATTTCTTTACAGGTTTTCTAGAGGTCCTTGGAGAACTGTCCAAATTCATGGTTGTTTGGTTAACTGCAGATTCTAAATTGGGGCAAGGTCTGTGTATGTCTCTGTCTATCTGTTACTCTGTTGTGATGGATATTCTTCATACCTCACTCTACACAATATACAGTAGGTTTTACTTTAGCTTATTTACATAAAAGCTAGAAAGAAGCCAGCACGTTATTTATTAGCTATTCTCATTTACTTTGCAAGCACACCAGGTGCCTTAAATTCAAGGTTGGTCTCCAAGCAGCTTAGTGAATATAGGTCCAAACAATGTTGTTGGCTCTAAGTTTGAGAATTAAGAGTTTAAAAAATATAACAAAATATGGAATACCCTTTGTCATAAAATGGAAAATTAAAAAATGCAAATTTAAAGCCTATCATATTTAATTGGAAATGCAACAAAGACAATATACCAAATGTTTGACTCAATCCCTGCATCCTTCAGTTAGCATGTTGGGGTATCTTTGAGCAAATACTGATCCCCAAGTTACAGATGATACCGTGCATCCATTGGGTTACATTGGATTATGTGTGTGTGTGTGTGTGTGTGTGTGTGTGTGTGTGTGTGTGTGTGTGTGTGAGAGAGAGAGAGAGAGAGAGAGAGAGAGTTGTGTTTGGGTGGATGAGACTTGGAATTGAAAGTTGTTTGGCTGTCCACTGACATGTTGCTTATTATTTTGTTTGTATTGTTTGCCTCATTACATTCTAAGTCAAAAGATTCAAAATTGCTCAGTCCTCTTTGTTTTGTACAGCTTCATCAATCTCTGGGTTTTTGTTTTTCTGTAATTCTTTCCAATGATGACTATCATTACTTTTTAAAAAGCAGCCTTGAAGCAAAAGTAAGGACAGAAAAAAATGTTCACATAAATATTGAAGGATTGGCTGCAACTGAAAGTAATATAGTTGAGATGATAGTAAGATGATAGTAGTTGCAGATATATTTGTGTTCCCTTGCCTGCACCACAAAGTCATTCTGGTGATGAGGTCATCCAGTCATGTTTGTTAGTCTAAGTGGCAAACTGTCAGGTCTGCATACCTGAAATTTTTAAATGTTGCAATGAATATAATCATAATGACTGGTACCCAATCCCTGTAATCACCTTCCAGTAAGCAATAGAGAGAGCAAACATGAGAGAATGCAGTAGCAGAAAGCAGAAGAGGAGGTACAAGACAGCAAACCAGTGGTACCTGAATAGGTGCGCGTTATTTGTTTTTTCAGTTTTTTTTTGTTTTTGTTTTTATAGTGACCGGTATGGGATACTCAAGCAGGATACCAATGAGGTTTAAGAAAAACAAATATATGTGTAACAAAAAAAGAGACCACTGAAAGAATGTGGACAAGGAGACCAATTAGAGGAAAAGTAGCAAACAACTAAAATCTGTGCAACTGAAACAACATAGGGTATTTTTTCAGGAAAATGTGACACCAGTAGTTTTCTTTCAGACATTTCCTAACATGACCTCACTGAGGGTTTAGACTTAATTCTTTCCATTTTTTCAAATGTGAGGATCAGACAATTAATTTTAACTTTCAGAATTTGCTTCAGGAGTAGTACACTGTGCTGCTCTTAAAAAGATACTTTCTCAGAAGAACTGACATAAATCATTCAGTGTTTAACTGGCAATGCTCAGCTATTGATGCTCAAGGGATTCAAACTAGGAAAATACTGTATGTCAGTTGCTGGATGGAAAATAATAAGCCAAAACACACAAAAAAGAAGATCAATGGCTCATACACATTTTTTAGAACCACTTCTCTTAATCAAACCATCAATGGCAGATCTTTTGTAGTAAACAATAGACTGGTAAAACTGAAGCCTCTCAAGTGTATTGACTGAAACACAAAAAAAAAGTGATGAGAGAGGGAAAAAATGTAAAGGTAGCTTAATGTTATAGAAACAGGCCTGCAAATAATAATAAGCAGATCACAGGTGAACAGTTGAGAGCTGTTAGTTTTACAGAATATATGAGAAGCTAGTTTTCAAATGAGTGAACTATAATTAAAGACGGTTGAAGCTTCAACTGTCTGTATGTTGAAAAATAGTAACACGACCGCATTTTCTTGTTAGTAACGGTAACGGCGTTGTAACGATATAGTAATTAGTAATTAGTTAGATTACTCGTTACTGAAAAAAGTAACAACAATAGTAATGCCGTTACTTGTAACGCTGTTATTCCCATCACTGGTTATGTATGCTTTTGTGACATCAGACCCAACAATAAATAATACAATCAAATTTTAAATGGTTTGGTGAATTAATTGAAAAGCTACATCAATTTTTTTTCATCTACACACTTTGAAATAACTGAAGCGTACCTTGTGCCACAGCAATGATTACTGTGATGATCATGTCATCGAGAGTTTTAAATAAACAAGAGTATTTATTTTCTTTTTCCCCACATTGCAAAGCTATGACATCACAACATCATGATTTGTCAGTTGCAAAGTTGATCCCAGACCAATGTTATAATGGTGATACAGGAACAAACATCCCATTACATCAATCTAAGATATCACTATAAGACACTCTCAGTAAAAACAATATAAATCTCACTGTCTGACATTGCAGGCTAAAAAGTCAGAATGGTCCACAAAGTCTGGATCTTTGTAGACATACCATTAAATTACTTATTCTTTTTTCTTTTTCATTTACGCCCAACATACTCCGCATTATGAGAGTTTGTGAAACGAAGCTAAGAGAAAGTATCAGTTAACTCCTTAATGTGAGATGTTAAAACCAGATTATGCTAAAACCACACCACTAAGTGTCTCTGTCGAAGATACACTAACTGACTGATGTGTATATTTTAAGACACAAAGAAAGAATAAAAAAGAAAAGTAAAAGAAGTAAAACTGGAGAGACAAAGCTCTGGTAGTTCTTTTTTTTTTTTTTTTTTTTGTCTGTCCCATTTGGTTCTTAAGCCGTCAGAATTGTTGTCTGAAGACCAACAAGGATACCAAATGGATTTATTTTGCCAAATGGATCATCATGGCATTGCCGTATTGGTCCATTTGATCAAACTTTGTTGTTATTATTTATTTTATTTTCAGTTGTTACAGATGGGACAGACATGACTGGGGGATAGGAAAGGGAGAAAGAAAGAGAGGAAGGAAAAGAAAAACAGAAGGGAAAAGGGACAGTGAGAAAGGGCACTTACAAAGACAAAGAGAAAGAAGAAAAAAAAAAAAAAAAATCTCCTGGATCACCTGTTGAGAGAAAAAGAAGAGAAGACAAGCAAAAAAAACCAAACAAAAACAAAGCAACATACTAAACACAACACCATCACGTTAATCTAGCTGAGTGTGAACAGCAGTAAATACTAAATATTGAAAGTTGTTGTGCAGCACGCAGGACAGACAGCGCACAATGTGCTTTGAAGTAGCAGCTAAGAAAGGTGTAGTTTATGTCTACGAACAGTGAACACCCGTGTGCACACCTGTGTGGATCAACGCGCTTGTATACAAAAGGTTTTCCCATGTAACGGTCTGCTAGAGGGTGTGGAGGCCCATAGCCCCGTCCCCCAGGGCATGAAGCAGGCATGGAGGAGATCCAGGCTCCAGACATCCAGAGGCCCCAGAGTGCGAGAGCCCAAGGAGTACCACCGGAGGGGCATCCGTGCCACCTTCCTGGGAAGGGCTGAGGAGATCCCCAGACGAGGGGGTCACCCAGTAGCCACGGAGCAGAAGCCAGAGGGGGCTGCACCGGCGTGCCCGCCGGCTCTGCCGGCAGCCAGCTGTGCCAGAGTGAACCGAGTTGCAGGCCCCGAGGCCGGAGGCCCGAGGGCCCCCTTTGCCCCAGAAGAGGCCTGACCAAGCGACAGGCATCGGGCCCCGCCAAGTAGCCACCGGGAGTGAGCCGGTGCATACCTGAGCGCCCAGCCCCGGACACCAAGAACCACCAATGCACCAACCCCTGAGGGCATCAGTTACCAGCAGGGAGTGTGGTGAGGGGAGATAGGCCTCCACACTTGGAGGGCCTGGGAGTACACAGGGAGGTGGAGTCTAAGACTCGACCTGACATATAGACACAGACAAACAGGCACACACAGACATAAACATGCTTTCCCACCCTCATGCACACATATACAAACACTCAGCACTCACCCAACGTAGGGACAGACATACATAGACATGTACACACACTCATACTCCCCAAACATACTCTATGCCCTGGGTCCAGGTACCCTCGCCCCCAGAGGGGGAAGCGGCACCCAGACCCAAGAGATGTGACCCTTTCCCCCGGGGTGGAGGCAAGCAGACCGCCCCAGGCTCCGCAGCAGCAGGGAGGCCAATCGGGCAGCCAACACCTCCTCCCAGCCCCCCGCCCCGATGGCTAGTAGAGAACGGGGGTGTGTGAAGACCCCATACCTCCCTCCTCCCGCTCATGTGTAGTGTTGCTGCGTGTTGTTCTAAAGTGCATTTAAAACAAGGGAGGGCATGGTGCTGCTGCCAGAGAGCAGCAGGTGTTAGCACGGCCCCTCCCGAGAACCCTCAATGTCTACATGGATTTAAAATTGAGAGGTGGGCACCAGCGCCAGAGGTAGGGTTGAATACACAGACCGTCCTCTGGACGCCGTTAACGTGATCACCCTCAAGGCCCGATATATATATATATGTGTGTGTGTGTGTTATGAGAGTGTGAATAATGTGGATGTCTAAGTTGTGAAATAAAATTGAGGCACAGGTGGCCAGAAGGGGACAGAGGGGGGGGGGGGATGCCTCCCCTGCACCCTGGTGACACACCCGCACCCCAAGGCCCTACCTGTGTGGGTGGGTGTGGTGGAGCGGGAAGAGGGAGGCAGCCGGGGATGGGGAGGAAAAGAAGGGAGGGGCAAGATGCCCCTCCTTAGGGCCAGCTCCCCGGCTGACCCCAGTAGGCACCCAGTTCAGGGAGTTCTTATAAATTTGCATACCATGTCAGTAGAGTGGGACTGGAGTCTTTACTGTCTGATTTTGGCCCCAGGCCCAAGTTCCAGTTTGGGACTTTGGCCCCATCATGTGGCTAGTTTGGATCATTACATTATTTGCAAACTTTTGTGTTTCACATCAAGGGTTTTTACAAACAGGCAGTGCTGCCTGTGCCCCTGAACAATAACATTTAACTACACATGGTCAAGTTGTCTTGTGGCAACTGAAGAATTAAAACAAAATAAATGCTGTGTGTGTAACAGTGCAACAAAAAGTTACCTGTCCTTTTACTAACTGCTTAAGTAGTGATGGTTATTAGCCGCTAGCTAACTGGGTGAGGGTGTCATGAGTCTGTAGCTCTGCCCACCATTTTGGGGAACATATTGTGTTTTAAAGTAAGTTACAGGGCTTTTCCCTGCCTTTCTGGAGGGCTTGTATTTCACTTAACCCTCTGGGGACGACGGACGCGCCGGCGCGTCAAAATCACATAACCAATTTAAGACGACACAGCTACAACATGCAGTGACTCAGAGTCCCCATTTCAAATTGGGTTGAAAGTGCGGACTTCAAACAATA
The DNA here is from genome assembly GCF_001858045.2 of Oreochromis niloticus. Lineage (NCBI taxonomy): Eukaryota > Metazoa > Chordata > Actinopteri > Cichliformes > Cichlidae > Oreochromis > Oreochromis niloticus. The sequence continues at coordinate 21,616,475 of NC_031975.2, forward strand.
TACCAGTTTTTAAATTGTGTCAGTAGGCCACATAAAACCTAGTAACTATAAACTATCTAACATGCATAGGGATGGGTATTGATAAGATTTTAACGATTCCGATTCCATTTTCGATTCTGTTTAACGATTCGATTCTTTATCGATTCTCTTATCGATTCTTGTTTTTAAAAAGGAGAACACTAAGGTCGATTAGCTTAGAACTGTTTCATATCTTCTCTTTCAACAAGATAGAAATTTAGGAGTAACATGGCCTTACAAACCCAACAGTGAGATCTTAAGAGATCCACAGCCTACAGCTCTTCAATGGGGTGTCACAGGGTCCCCGGGGAAAATTGTAAACGTAAAATAATAAAATAAATATTCTTCTGTAGCAATAACAAAGTATAACATAAATTATTCTGTAGCAATTACACAAGAATATCCAGTAATGTCCCTGCCTACAATTAAACACATTCACTTACCATCTGCTGTGGCAAATGGCTGCAAGGTTTTGACCACAAACTAGTCACTGCTCGGTGACATTCGGGCCTGAAAAGAGACGCTACCGGTAGACTGCAGTGACAACTGCCAGCGAGCGCCAGCCAGACTCTGTCTGTCTGTCTCATCATGGTCACCTAAATGCACAATGGCAGGTTTTGTAATAAAGCAGATCGCGCTAACATAATATGCACTGTTAGTTGATTATTTACCTGCCGCATTAACGGGAGATGACGTGCAAACGTTACCGCTGCTGCTGCTGGGTTGAGATTCACGAGTCCGGAGCGGAATTAAAGACATTCATTTAAGTTCTTCCTGCTCTCAAAAAAAATATTAATGCATAAAACCATTCATTTGCTAATTTCAGAAAGGTTATTTGAGAGGCGACCGTGGCTCACGGGGTTGGGAAGCGCACCTGTAACCGGAAGGTCGCCAGTTGGATCTTTCTGTCCTGGTCGTTGTGTCCTTGGGCAAGACACTTTACCCTACCGCCTACTGGTGTTGCAGCCTCGCTTTTGTCAGTCTGCCCCAGGGCAGCTGTGGCTACAACCGTAGCTTGCCTCCACCAGTGTATGAATGTGAGCGTGAATGAATAATAGCATTGTAAAGCGCTTTGGGTGCCTTGAAAAGCGCTATATAAATCCAATCCATTATTATTATTATTATTATCATTGTTATCTCTAAAGAGATCTGTGATTTAAACTTTTGTATAGACATTTATTATTAAGCCAGTTCTGAACAGTGTAAAAATGAGTTGGCCCATACTGTGGACAGCATAGAATATGAACAATATATAAGAGTCAGAATCCATTGGGATGGTGCACACATTTAAAACTACAAAAATTATATCTTTGTCCAACAGAAAATATGTTATACCTCACAGTACGACTGCACTACATTTTCCAGTTTCATAAACTACTCCTGCATTTGGGGATTACTGTATGAAATGAGAACATAAACTTATTGTACCTTTTCACTTGTTGCTTTGCAGACTTTTACACTGAGAGTAACATCATGAAGTGTAAATTGTGTTTTAAAAACATCATATAAAAATATTATATATTTATTATTCTACTAATACTGATAACAAAATCCTAAAAATATAACAACAAAGCATCAGCTGTCTGCCATGCAGTAAGAGGTCTTTTCTGTAATGTGCTTCTCAGAAATGCAGTGAACGTACCATTATGGATCTTTTTTTTTCTTCCATCCACTCGGTACACTCATCAACATAGTCAGTATTACCAAAGTTTTTTTTTTTTTAAAGAAACAAACAGGAAGTTTCACATAAGACATGAAAACCAAGCGTGCCAGAGTGTGTTCAAACCACAACTTGTTCCATTCTCTGCTTAAGCCATAATAACAACCTAGGGTGTTTATTTTCATCTACAAAGATGGAATACAGCGAAGAGATACATTGACAGAATCAAAGAGAATGAGATGTGGCCACATATACAGAGTATTTAGCATTTAAGTTCCTTAAGTGTTGGGAAGTAGCATTTTCACATTCATAAATATTGCTGTCACTGGGGAGTTCAGTCATTTGCACAGGAGACACTGACTTATAGGTTGAAAACAGTGCAATATACAAGTCTGGTGTCTACAGTAAAGAAAAAGAAAAAAAACTACAGGAAAATGCAGTAAAATCACAAAATTGGAGACTCATGGAGAATCATTACATATAGTAGCATCTAGGAAATAGACCAACAATCAACATCTTTCATACTTCATTTTTAAAGGCCATTGAATTAGAAACTTAATATAGAAAATTATTTTCTCCCTTTTCCAAGTACAAATTTCTAAAATACTTTCAAACATTCAAATACAAGTTTCGTAAAAAAAAAAAAAAAGTCTTATAGCTGCACAATTCAACACAAATCGCAAAACCTTTCAAGTGCTATAATCTTCACCCTAATATCAGTTATATTGTGATTTAAAAAGTGATCTTCTGTGTGTGTGTGTGTGTGTGTGTGTGTGTGTGTGTGTGTGTTTGTGTGGTTGCTAAAGTTTGAACTTTTTTTAATCAACTACAAAGAGAAGAAATTCAACATTAAAGAAAGAAAAAAGAATAAAAATAAAAAACCCCGGTTTAGAACAGTCATATATAAGATATTTTCCTGGAGTTTGATGCTGGTTTTAGTATGTATTTATTGATCCATCCATCTGTCTTAATAGCTGCTTGTCCGCCTAAGGATCAAGTTCAGGGCTGGAACTTTTACGATGTTGATTTTTCTGCGTTGAGTTTCAATATAGAAAGTGCAGTTTCAATCAGCCTTTCTTATCACTCTAACATCTGTGTAGATAATTTCATCATCCAAATTACCTGTAGGAGAAAAGCAAAAACAAAAAGAGTGTTTTTTGTTTTGAAGGAAACTATGTTCTTTAAATAATCCATTTCCTGACTATATTTCCTATTTTATTGTTTCTTTATTTTACTTTACTTACCCTCATTAGCCTTTGCGGGTCTTCTTCTTTTGCAAAACTTTTTTATAATCATACTCAAAATCACAATGACAAAGAGCATGATGACATTTGCGATCACAGCCACGGTCAAAGTTGTAACAGAACCTAGAATTAAAAAGCAAATGTCAAACAATATTGAATATCATGATTTGTTGGTTTAAAGCTAAACTGTTTAATTTAATTTGCTTTAATACTTTAATTTAACCTGTTTAAATTCCTTGAAAAGAAAGTGTGCAGTGATATGTCAGAATTATTTATTAATCTGTTAACCAAATATACTACCTTTGCAGGCTACCAGGTGAATAGTTGTTTCATCTCTGCTGACATTGTTCCAAACTCGACACATAAGGTTTCCTGTCAGCTTCCCATGCAAGCTGATGGTAACCTTTGAAACAATGGACTTCTCAGCTGTCCAGTTGCTCAGGGATTGGTCTTTGCTTTGTGTCAGAACGCGATCGTCCAGAGTCAAAATTAATTGTACTTCATCTCCCTCAGAGAAGCAGCTGACATTCATCTGTTCTGGTGCCCAGCATGTTTGAGACAGTGCTGGCTTTGACACTGGAGCTGAAAGATTCATATAAAAGTTGCCAAATAAATAAATAAATAAAATAAGTTCTAGACCAGAGGAGCTATTCTTTTTTTTTTTAAATCAGAAAAACAATGAGAATTATTTAATAATTTAAGTTGTCTCTTAGCTATTTACATTGTTATTAAATCCTGTTAAAATGTAAAACTATTATTTTGTTTTGTCATACTAGTTGAAAATCTAAGATGAAAATTATAATGTAATCATGAATCCTGTTTTGTCAGTGTATCTTTTTCTTGAATTTTTATTCAACTTTCCACTTTTCTGTTTAAATATTAATTCACAGTACATTGTACATGGATGTTTCAATATCTTCTAAAACAACAAAATAAATATTTTTAACCTAAAAATTAGTTATTTTTCAAATTATTCTTCATTAGTAACCACAAGTACACTGCTGTAGTTGTTGATATAAATTGAAGCTTAGACATCATTAAGTTTCGTTTCTGACATTTATTTATCTTAAGTCATTCACCACCATACTTTTTGACCTTTTTTACAATTTGTGCATTTATTGTTTTGTTAATAGCATAACCTAAAAAAACCTGAGACTGAACAAAATCTTGATAAAAAAAAATAAACAAACAAATAAATAATAATAATGATAATAAACTTACCGTGTACTTTTAAATACACTTTCACTTTTTTCAGCAATCTTCCATGATGATCGAATTCCTCCAACACGTAATATCCTGAGTGTTTCTTCATAGCTTTACCCAATTTAAGCATTCCGTTGTTTATGCTTTGTGACTGATCCGCATATTCCTCATTTAATTTTATTTTCCCCTGATATTTTTTTGTTAATATCCTGTGTTTGTCATCCTTCATGATTAAAAGTGAAGAGTTAGCTTTAAATGGCAGATGAAAAATTAGCAGCTGTGCTGCAGCTCCGAAACAATGACGGTTTCCAGGAGATTCTGAAAAATGGCATACAATTGAATCTAAAAGCAACAAAAAAGAAACACATTTTTAAAACATTTACACCAACTGGAAAACATTATTTATTATATTAATGTATTGTCCATCCCATCCATTTTCTTTGGCTTGTATAATTCAGGGTAGCGGGGGGGACAGGAGCCTATCTCATCGGCCATGGGGTGAGATACATCCATCATTAATTTTTTAGATATATATATATATATTTTAAAAAAAAATCCATTTAAATTTAAGATTAAAGTTTCTCCAAGATGATTTCTATCTTTACTGTAATTTATATTTTTAAAAGTCGATTTTTTTTAATTTATTTTTTTATTAATGCGAATGATTGCCTTCTGCCTCACTCTCATTCAGTGTGTCTTTATTGAAACCCAGGTAAAATATCTTACTTTACAGTGAATACCTTTTGCCAAAGCCGTTGTTGCCAGAACTGCAATACTCATGTAGAAGGAAATCATTGTTTCTATAACACAGCAGTAAAGGTTTGATTATAATAACATATCACTTTTAATGCTAGAGGAAAATGTATAATTAGGTTAAAAGGTTCTGTTTAGCCAATTTTACTCAAGTTAAAAAGTGCATTTCATAAAAAATAGCACAATAGTAATAATAATAATTATAATAAATTAAAAATGATATGGGCAATCAAAGTGAAATATCATATATGGATTATTGATCCAAAATGCTACATTAATTATCAGCCTACATAGATTCAAATTTCAAGCTGTCACTCACCACATTTAAAAGTCGGTCATGTATTGTTCGCTGCTGTGTAAGACTCAGTGACTGATTTTTCACTGGCAGGGTTGGTTTTATGGTCTTCCTTGCCGTTTGCCTTCTCTTATGATAAGAGCGGAAGCAGTTATATTCAAACCCAGTTTACTAAAAACTATTCTTACTAAGAGCTCTGTTCTTCTACTTTACATAACTATTTTGGTTAGTTCATCTTACATCTGGCATTATTTATAATTTAATTGTTAACAAAAAGATTTGAGAAGAATTACACTTACTTTACATCTTACTTTTTTCTCTTTAAACAAGGCAACTTTTGCGTGTAGTGTACTGAACCTTAACTAAAGAGAGAAAATAAAAAACTGAAAATGACACACATTTGAAATTTACATTCACAAATTTGTGCAAAAAGTAATTGAGATACAGCTATATGTGGCAACTTTATTTTACAATCATGGTTTTACATTTCTCCTTAAAATATAGTTATTTACAGGTCAATACATCAAAATATGGATAATTACAGATACAAACTAAAAACCAGCTAAAAGTAAAAATTAAACAAAGACAGAAATAATAAGAATTAAATTCTGTAATATCTTGATTGATCACTTGTTGAAATATACAACACATTTGCTGAAAAAGATGTTTTTCTGGCCAGGGGCATATTTATCTAAACACCCTATATACCTTTATATACCTTTCAGCACTGATGGTAAAATTTCATTAATTTTTACAAATTTACTAAATTCTTTATATAAACAGATTTTAAATATGTATTTGAAGACTCATACACATGAGAACATTGAGCATTGTTCAGAGTGTAACAAATCTAATTACTTACAAATGGACTGAGTTACGCATATACAACTTTTCACGTATAATTGCAGATATTGCAATTGTGCATACATTTATTGCCCATAATATCGTACAGAACATATGGTCTGTATTTTATTGTTTCTAGTTACTTGTGAAAAGCATTGGCCCCATCATGTGGCAAGTGCTGATCATTGCATTATTTTGTCACTGAAACTTTTCTCATACAAGTGTTTTAAACAGCTTCTAATAACAAATGCATGGAATGATAACACTAATTCTAGTTCACAAGTTTGATGTAAAGGTGAACAGAGTTTTTAATGGTATTATAAAACAGATAGTAAATGGAACACTGTGAGAAGGATTTGTTTGTTGAAAATCAAAGTGTCAAAAAAATCTATGTACTGAATTTTTCATCCATGTCAAGAATATAACAGGAATTATTATTCATCCCTGTCCTTACAGTATCCCTACCTGGCAGCTCCATATTCAAAATCCGTTGTCCAGTGTATCCAGCATCCCTCATCCATAGCATCTCAAACTCACACCTTGCCTAATTAGTTTTTTATGTTCTAATCTTGTTCATCCTGTTCACTCCCCATGAAAATTCTTTAGCTTTGCTACAATTAGCTCAGTCGCCTGACTTTTTATCAGTGCCACCAATGAACTATCTCACTACCAACTTGTATTTTTACCCTGACACAAATCATGCTTGACACTCGTCTCCACCCACTCCAGCCTGCCTGCAGTCACTTCACCACTCGTGTACTGTCCAGTGCTTTGGTTGAATCCATGTATTTAAACTCTTCGACCCTCATGCACCTGAACACCAAAGTCCACATAGACCTTGGACTCATCTGTCACTCCTACTGCACACCTTATCACTGGGTTGCTGTTCTCTTACATCTCCTGCACCACCCTCACATACTTCTGACTTCCTCATCCAGTACCACAGTTCCTCTCTTGACACTCTGCCATTAGGCAAAAAGGAAAAAAAAAAAACACACACACACGTGAAGAAAGCTCTCAAAATATGTGAAAATCCCAGTGGGGTCTTCATCAAATCAGTGAAACTGTACAGGAAAGAAGGTCAGACATCAACTATGGAAGAAATAAAAAGTAAAAAATGGACCAACAGTGTCATTTCTTATGTAGCATGTTTGTCAGAGAAACATTCTCCAATATAAATATGTATAAAAGCACTTTGAGTGGTCAGTGTTAGAGCAGAAAATGACAATATACTGTAAGAACCAGATCATTTACCATACCAGATGATCACAGGCCTGTGACTCCTCTCCAATGTGATAAACTGCAAGAAAAAATGTGCACTCTTCAGATGTTAGAGCTCCCTCCTACATGGTTCTGAATATACAGACATTGACTGAAGCACAAGTATACAGCTCTGCACTCATTGTTTAAACAAGAATGCTACAATAACAGCCTGTACATATATTTTTACAATATCTTGTAGATTAAGTAGTCAGCATTGTATTGCTTCTTGTCACACCCTCTATGTAAGGATCACTGTATTACTTGCAAGTCAAATGTATCTCTCATACCTAGTATTTTTACAGTTGCTTCTACAGGTTACATAGAGGTTAAATTATTCCAGAACAATCACTCATCACAAAACAGTAGATGTAATGAAAAACAAATTTTCTAGTAGTAGAAGCAGAAGTGTCAGGTTTTGTGTGGAGGCGAGGAAGAAGGAACCCAAACGCAGGACTCGCAGGTAGGTGAAGACTGGTGAAGGTTTATTATAAGGAATGGATGAACAGATGGTGAACTGACACTGACTGGCTGGATAACTGAATGGCTGACTGAACTGAGGGAACACACGGAAAGGACAACATCACACGAACATCAATGACACGACAAAGAACTGGTGAAACCGAGGAGCTTAAATACACAGGTTGAATGATGACAATGATTGGAAACGGGTGAGTACAGGGCTGAATATAATCTGACTAATGACACAAGCTGACATGGGAAAAACAGGAAGTGAGAACATTGATGTGGCAACATAATGTAAACATAACCTAAATGTGACAAAACTGAAAACACTGGGTCACCGACCCAGGAACCCTGACACAGAAGGATGTAAACTGAAGTCTACAGGGCAAAGATTTTTGCGTGGTACAGAGATGAGATAATTTCAATGGCCAAGTCAGCATCTAAGTATAAAATTTAATCTTCAAAAGTGATTAAAGCAGCACTCTCCAAAAGTTGATTCTGTTCATCTGGACGTAGCGTTTTGTGGGAGAAACGTTTTGTCACTCATCTGAGTGACTTCGTCAGTCTCAGCTGACTGCAGGTTTCCTCAATCTTATAAACAGTACATTTGCATAATTTGCATAATGACTGAAACCAGCCCACTGAAGGAACAATGGGCTGGGAGGTCAGTTCCTTAATCTTAATTAATTAATCTCAGCCCATTGTTCCTTCAGTGGGCTGGGCCACTCCCACCTTTTCACCCTCCCTCCCATATGCACCATGGTCATACCTGTTGCTTTTGGTCATTTGCACTAATGTTCTTGTACATGTCACTTGTATTTTATTCATATCTTGTACTACTGCTACTACTGTACATAGGTTTGATTTTTATACATCACCTACTCACCTAGAGTATTTGATTCTCCTGTATGTCCTGTACATTTAGAAAATTGACAATAAAAAAATCATTGAATCTTTATTACTCCTAAAAGTAACATAAACAAGTACTTACAGCATGTATATCATAGACTCTTGCTTGCATTGTATCTGGACAGCCACCATCTTAAATCAGGCTTAATGTAGTATGGATACTACCATGACACCTGGTGGTATATCTTGAGGTACAGCATAGCAGACACAAGACTATGTCAGGATTAAGGATAATCTAGACCAGGGGTGTCTAACTCCAGGCCTCAAGGGCCGGTGTCCTGCAGGTTTTAGATGTGTCCTTGATCCAACACAGCTGATTTAAATGGCTAAATGATCTCCTCAACATGTCTTGAAGTTCTCCAGAAGCCTGGTAACAAACTTGATTCAGGTGTGTTGACCCAGGGTGATATCTAAAACCTGCAGGACACCGGCCCTCGAGGCCTGGAGTTTGACACCCCTGATCTAGACTAACAGAAAACACTTTAGTTTTGCACTGTTGGTTTTGGTTACTTGTAAAGATGTTTTGCCCCATCATGTGGTGAGTGCTGATCACTGCATTACTTGCAACTCAAACTGTCTCTCATACCAATTGTTCTTACAATTTACAAACGTTACCAGATATTCAAGATTATCACAGAACAATGAGTAATCACAAGCTGATGCATATAAAGGAAAACACTTATTTTCATTTACAAGTTTTATGGTAAGATTAGTCCAAATTTAGCACTTTCTACATTGTGACTATCTTTGTTCTTTGTTTGAAAGGTTTGTATAGCCAAACAGTTATTATTATATACAAGACAGTGGGAAAGATATGTGTCAAAGATTAGAACAGACTTTTTTATTATGTTTCCAAAATACCACATGATCACAAAACTTGACAAATGATTACTGAGCTATATATGTCAAGATTTTAACAACATTTAAAGTATAGTATACCACTTTCTATTAACTTCTTTGTCATTTTGGCAGTATCACATGGTTTAGCAAGTCACTGAAAGTGGTGTACAGTGGTTGTCACTACCAGAAACCCGATCCATACCCCGCATGTGCGACTCTTACATCATTTCCTCTCTTTGCCAACATTGCGACAGTTTGAATGACACGGTTAGCGCCCAGTTAGCTCCTAGCATTTCTCGACAGCTCTGCCTCTTTTTCAACTGCCCGGGACATTTAAACAATGGATACTTCCATATACAACCAAATTCATGCTTTTCTCCTCAACGGAGAGCTTCCCCCGATTGAACAACAGCGCTGTAAAATAAGAAGAATGGCACCTAATTACAGAAACGAAACAGAAGAAGAAGAGAACATCTGCACATGCGCAGTAAGGATCGGGGAGTCCTGATCCATAACTATCTTTTTATTTTTGTTTATGTCTACATTATATTGAAATGTTTCATTATTGCAAACATTTTAAGAGATGCTTATTATTTTTAACATCTTAACAGATACTCTGACCCATAACTATTGTAAAATGCTTCGAGCGGAAGTAGACGCCTTTCGCACATGCGTGGTACAGATCGGGTTTCCGGTACAGATCAGGTAGTCACAGTGGTCCCTCATTTATCATGGGAGTTACATTCGAAAAATAACCCGCAATAGGTGAAATCTGCGAAGTAGCCAACTTTTACAATTGTTATAGATGTTTTAAAGCTGTAAAACCCCTCACTACACACTTTATACACTTTTTTCAGACAGGCATGAACATTTTCACACTTTTCTCTCTTGTTCTCTCAAAGTTCAAACCTTCGTAGAAAAATAAGTGCAGTATTATAGAATGAAACCAAAGACACCTGCGGTTGGCTTTGACAGTGCAAAACGTTTTATCGACATTGTTGTGTTTGTTGGGGAGAAAACTTACAAACATACAGTACAGCACTTCCGAGTCACACTGCTAGCGATCGAAGTTTTATGTAAATTTGACAAGCCGAACGCATTCTGTACTGGACAGGAGACATGGCACGAAATTGATTGACAATGGTCTACAGCCAATTAGGATGCAGAATACAATGCGCTGTTCAAAAAAAAAAAAATACATGGAAAATTGCACAAAAAAATCAGCGAAACAGCAAGGCCACAAAAGGTGAACCATATAGTTTGTGGTTCTAAAAGTCGTGACAATCCACACAGTGAAGATTACTGACCTAAAACAAGAACCACAACTCACATCTGCTGTGAGCACCCATACCCAAAATCACAAGCAAATCAGCAATTTGAGCCCATGTGTGGAAGTATTACTGACCAGTAAACTTTATTGACTCTCCAAGATCAGACAGGTTTAGATTTCGGTTAAAATTTTAACAGAATTAAAGTTTATGATTTGGGTCAGTAGGTTGACAGAAATGGGACAAAGATTATCACTGAAAACAAAGAACAATAAAGGCAGTCTTACTTTTAAACAGAAAGAGCATAATGTTGAGGCAAGGTCACAAAGAATATTTGATGAAAAAATCCATTTGCATGTTAATTGGATGGTGTTTTTCTTGCGTGCTGTTTCACTCGAACATCTGAGTAGATGATATTGTCTTCACTATGATCTGAAAAATGTAAAAACAGAAAAGAGATGATGAAATAAGGCAAATATTCCCACTGCACATATTTATGATTTGTGAAAGTATTTTTAGGACTGTCAAGTAAACTGAATTTTTTCTTTTTTTGTAACTGATTGAAAAAAATTAAGTGAAAATTAAGTGCAGTGTTTCCTTTACCTTTATTGACAGTCATGGGGTCAGTTTTCTTATTGAAATGCTTTACACCAAGAAAAACAGCCAAAACAAGAAGTAGAGTGCCAATGCTTGCTACCACAGCCACAGTCACAACAGTACCTAGAAAATATATAAATCAACACTGAGCAACTCAAATATTGTATGTTATTTAAGGGTTACATGACCTGAAGTCACAGGCTTTAGATATGCATTTAATATTGATGCATCAGACTGTGTATTTCCAAAACATTTTTTTCAGTAAAGGGAATGAAAATGTACTCATACACAAGATAGCTGTGACATAATTACAATAATCAAACAAATCGATTTTTTTTAAATAATGATATAAAATAGAATTAAATAATTTAATGTAATTACCCGTGCAGCTTGTAACGTGGATGATCTTTTGGCCACTGCTGACATTGTTTTGAACAATACATGCCAGTTTTCCCATCAGTTGACCGTGTAAGGTGACGGTAACCTTTGAAATGCTGTGTTTTTCTGTACTCTTAGTTGTGGTCTGTAACAGTAGGTTATCGTCCAAAGACAACATAAACTCTACTTCATCTCCCTCAGAAGAGCAGCTGATTATCTTCTGTTCTGGTGACAAACACAACTGAGATGTAGCTGGCTCTAACACAGGTGCTGAAAGACATAGATATATTTGCAAATATAGTCATGTATGTAGATGCAGTGCTATTTGGAATTTTAAAAGATCCAGTGCCAGTCCTGCGAACTATCATCATTATGCTTGTGTAAGTTTTCTTTCTATGTTTGAAAGTGAAAATGGGAGTATGCAACTAAAAACACAACATTTTATAGATAATTCAATTTAGGTTATTTATTTTTAAGGCAAACTTTGTAATACAACCTGCGACTAAGGTGTAACTACTCTGTGATTACTTGTAATTTCAGGTAACAAGTCAGGTAAAAATTAAAAGACTTTGATCATTTCTATTTATCTTTACACCACATTTCTATAGTGTACATTGCTGTTAAATGTTATTTGAAAAAAAATTATTATAATAATTATTATTCAATCCTACCTTGTATATCCAGATAGATGTTTTTGGTGTGCAATAATGAACCATTAGTAGAGCTGTGTATTTCCACCATATACTCTCCAGAGTCATTTTTTGTTGACTTGTTGATCTTAAATGTCCCATTTTTGAAGACTGTAATATGATTCTTGTATCTTTCATTTATTACATGTAATGAATTATTTGACAATGTTAAAATGTTACTTGCATTCTTTTTCAAACTTGTCTTTGTGTGTGTATTAGTAGGTAGGTAAAAAATGAGCGGTTCGTCAAGTACTCCAAAACACTTTTGTGGTCCAGGTTGAGTTAAATTGCATTCCAAAGTTCCTAAAAGGGGGGAAAAAGTGGGTTTTTTTTAAAAAAAAAAGTAAAAATCTTACATGTGATGTACCCTCATGAATACAGTAACTAATTAAGAATTCTAGAAAATAGTTGCTTCAAAACCCTGTCTCTCTGTGTCTAAGACAATTTACACCATATTATATAATGCAACACTGTAGTAAAGTTCATAAATAGTATTGTAAAATACTTGTTGTGAATGACTTTCAATCTTAATATCAAAATTATAAAAGTAGCAATTTTGTTCACCTCTATTCAGCAATTGCTAAAATGTACCTTGCGCCAGAGCAGTCCATGCCAGAGCTGTGACGATCATGTAGACCAAAATCATTTTCTGTGGTGATAGAATTAAAGTATTACCAACTGTTAACAGTGGACATAAATGGCCTCTTTTATTCCTCTGTTAAACCAACTGTCTTCTCAGTCAAAATTTGAACACTGGCATCTTCAAAAGAGGGAACTTTATCCTTTAGGTGCAGATGTACAGCTCAGTATTGTCCTTGCGAAGTAAACAACAAAATTCAGTTTTATTTTAAAATGAAGAAGAAAAAAATAAAAATAAATTTCATAAATGCTACACTCAGATAATATAGATATATGACGATTATCTATATAATTAGAAGACAGTTGTTGTTGAGATACAAATATACAAATTTAAAAAGGTTATACTTTTCAAAATTGTAAAAGAAAAATTGTAAAAGTCACTCACCACATTTACAATACAGGCTCTTCTTTTGCTGTTTATCGATTGGCTTCTTTCTGGTCTTTCTGTCTTGTGTGGAGAGAATTGAGGAGGCAGTTACACTAGTACTGTAGTCATTATCAGGTCAAATACTAGGCTGCATGTAGTATTCAGAAACAATAGATATATATTCTATGCTACCACCAGTACCTTTGGCAAATGCTTTTATTAAAAGCACAGCTTTTTCCTTTTTTTGTATTCTTTTTCATCAAACCAAGAAGAAGAGCTAAAATATTCCAAACTACAGGCAGATTAGAATTAGAAGCTGGAAAACACAAATATCCAAATGGCATAGTAAGATATGGTTGATATGTATATCAAAGATACATACTCTTGTACATGGCTGTATTCTACTGGGCATTCAACATAAAATGTTTGCAGAGTGGCCGATACTAAATGACGCACATAGCCATAAATAGCAAGTTTTCACTTCAGATTAAAAAGATAATTTAGTAAACCTGTGCTGTCTTTTGCGTTATTTCTTGTTATCTCTTCTGTTTTGGATCATTTTAAAATGAAAAGTATAGTAGTTTTTATGCATTTCTTAAAATCATAAGCGTAGCATTACTCACATGCACCTTCCTCTTAGTGGCAGCAGGATAGTTTTGGGCAATCTACTCTATTTGTCTTGTGGTTTTCTTAGAATGTAGGAAGTATGTAGAATCATTGAACTACTCAGAAACTTGGGGCGTTATTTTATTTGTTCTCATTTTAACGACAATACAAGTTGCCAACTAATTATGTCATATATTAGTTGGATAAAGACTGCTGGCGTAAGTTAGAATAATTTTTCAAACTGTATAGATGTTTGAGTTTACAGTTCTAAGTATAAATTATGTGAGCTGTAATGACCTTAATTTAATTCTTCTATTGATTTTTCAGTTGCACTAACAACTTAAATTTTAACAAAGAAAATGATCTGAGATGATTAAACTGAAGTGGAAAAGACTTTCTGTCAGGGAACCCATTCTCTTGAATCATTTCCCTGAGAAGATCAGATTGGTGAGCTCAGGTTTATCCTTTCAATCGCTCTTAAAGGCATGTGTGTTTATAAGCAGCCTTTTTCTTTGTCTCCATTATAGTTATTTCTCTTTCAAAATTGTTTCACCTCCTTCTCCAATAGCTCACATTGTTTCTTATCTTGAGAAGTACTTTTTAACTTCAATAGCCCGTCTTTTAAAAGTGCTATATAAATAAGTATTATTGTTCTTAGTGTTGTTGCTGTTTTTGTTAAAGTATTTAGTTGAATCAGAATTGCATTTATTGGCCAAGTAAACGATAGTGTCTCTCAAGCACAGCAATGTAAAACACACAATATATAAGTGAGACAATGAACAATATACATAAACCACAATAAAAAAAAACAATCGAAAACCTTATATAGAAAAAATACAGGATTACAAATATGAATACCACAGAATGTACATAAAGTGCAGTTGCTGTTTGGCGGTGTGAAGCAATGTGACAGTTCAACTATTCAGGAGGGAAATAGCAAGGTGTTTACTATTTAAATTATTTAGTAGTATGCTCCACAGAATATGAAAGATTATTAATATTAAACCATTCATCCTTCATTTATGGAAAGTGTCCCAGGCGATCACTGTGTGAATGTGGAGAAGAGGAAGACAGGACCCAAATGCAGGACTCACAGGCTGGTGAAGGACGTGGACAGCGTTTATTAGGAACGCAGGGTGACCAGAATTTAACAGATAGACTAATGCTGACTGAAACACTAAATGGCTGGCTAACTGACCTGAAAAACACAAACGCAAATTAGGCAATGACAAGACAAGGAACTGAGGGAAACTGAGGGCTTACAATGGATAATACAATGGATAACAATGATGATTAGACACAGGTAAGAACACAGCTGAACTGAATCTAACTAATGACACACAGGAAATAGAACGGAACATAAGGCACGGAGACAGATGACAAACACAATAAAACTAGAAACATGAACATGTTGAACATAAACAGAGAACATGAACAAACTGAAAACATTGGGTCAACGACCCAGGAGACCTGACTCCCAGTGCTGGATAATTCAGCTCCCTAGAGTGAGACAGTACCTGACACAGCAAGCAAGGGTTAAGATCACCAGTGGTGTACAGAGGTCATATAAAAATTTTGTCTTTTTCTAACATATAGAACCTGTAGTATGCACATGGTGAGGGACTACTAAATATAAACATAAACTTATAGTGCCATTTAAAGTTTTATTTTGCAGGCTTTTAAAACAACAGTAATTCAGATAATAATTCTGATTTCTACAGTCCCAAATGGGACAGTCAATAATAATAATAATAATAATAATAATAATAATAATAATAATAATAATAATATATTAATAAATACATTTATTATAAATAAGAAGAAGCTTGAAAAAGACTTTCGTTAATTAAAGGCAATCTGGGTTTTTATTTTACAAAAAAAACCCAACAACAACAACAACAGTAATGTCATCAAGTGTAGATTGTATTTTTAAAACCTACATTAATGGTACAATCATGTATTTACTACTCAGACCAAAGTAGCAGTATAAATAATAGAATCTCAAAATATTACAATGAAGTATCTGCCCTCTGGCATGCAGTCAGACCTCTTTTCATGGTATTGATTTTTTTTTCATGCCCTGCATAGCACACTCAGCAACATAGTGCGAATTATCAAAGCTTGTTCGATGAAGCTAACAGGAAGTTTCACATTAGATATGAAAACCAAATGAACAATAGTGTGTATTTACACCACACGTTGTTCCATTCTCACTGTCTCACTGTCAAACTAGGTTGATTATTTTTATCTACAAAGCTAAAATACAGCACAGAGATACACTGATAAAATGGAAGAAAAACAAATGTAGTTACGGTACCTTCAGTTTGAATTATTGCCCCAAAAAGTTTAAATACATATGTAGAGTTACACTATATTTTTGAACACTTACATATGTGACCGAAAACAGTGCTGTATGTATAACTGAAAACTAATTTAGTTTATATGTATATTCCCTGAAATAAAATATGCAGTTATATGTCAGAAAACATTATTAATCTAGTAAACAAAATCTTGTAAAGACTTTACCTCTGCAGGCCGCCAGGTGCCAAAATTAGTACATAAAATTTTAAGTTAGCTTATGTTTATGGTAACATTTGAAACACTGGATTTCTCCGCTGTCCAGTTGCTCAATGATTGGTTGTAATCTTTGCTTTGTATGAGAATTGACACAAAATTAAATTATCTTTTACAGAATAAAATGCTGTTGTTTTGATTTTTGTATCATTACTATTGAGTTTTGATTTCATAATGGGTGATGACTGCTAGTGTTTTGGTCTCTGTTTTGTATTTCTAGCCCTGTAGTTCTTCTTTTGCTCTCTTCTTAGGTTTTTTTCCTGTGGCCTGGTGTTGAGTATGGGTTTATTTCATGTTTTTTGTCTTTTTCCCCCAGTCAGTTGCATCTCATGTCACTCCTGCCCCTGTGGCCGTGTTCCCTCTGTTCTGTATCAAGTCCGTGCCTCTGGGCCTGTCGTGTGTTTCCTCTTTTATTTTGATAGTCCTTGGCCCTCGTCAGTGTATCTAGTTTTGCCTTCCCTCATCTCTTTATGTCTGATTAGACCCAGCTGTGTTCCCACCTGTTTCCCATCCTCTCGTGTTCCTACTTGTGTATTTTAGTTCTGAGTCTTCCCCTGCTCAGTGTCACGTCGTACCTTCGCATTAGCTGTGTGTTCCTCACCCATCGTGTTTTGTTAGGTCATGTCATGTCACGTCATGTCATGAACTCCAAGTGCAGGTCGTTCTTCCTAGTTTGAGTTTTGTTTTATTTTTCTAGAGCTCATGTATTATGTTCTCAGTTTGTTTTTTGCCAGCAAATAAAGCTGCCGCCTTAAGTCATATATGCTGAGTCCTGCATTTGGGTCCTCCTCCTGCCTGCCACACAACCAAACCGTGACAGCCAATTAAAGTAAAAGATGCAGCTCCTAACCCTACTCAAGTAAATTTAAATAAATGTAAGTATTTTTTTAAATGTACTTCTAAAAGTACTTTTATTGCACCATGTTCATTCACTCATGAGCTGCTGTAACATGGAGCAACTGGCTGAATTGCCACCTCAGCATGCAGTCAAGTTCTATTGAGTCTAGCTAATGGCCTACTAATTTTTTTCAGGTGTGTTGCAGCACAGACACATTTAAAAGTTTCAGTAAACCAGCCCTTGAGGACTGTAGTTTGACATCCCTGATGTAGAAACACCTTATTGCATTTGATCAGGTGGTTAAGACATTCAGAGCTTCTAATTAACCACTTTATTTCCCATTTCTGACATTTTCTTGCCAGTTATGATCCCACTGACAGTAGTTAAACACAAGTTGGTGGTGAGGCTCATCCCTCAGGCCCTTGGTTATATAACATTTGCATGTAGCACCTGAAGTATGTCCATGGTGAGGAATTCCTAAATTAAATGAGATCATAAACCTATCGGGTCTTTACAGACCTTTACACTGACAGTCATCTCATTAAGTGTGAATTATATTTTTAAAGCCTATGTTAATGCACTGTGATACATTTATTGGTGATAGCAAAATCATGAAATTATAGTAACAGAACATGAGATATGTGAGGTGCAGTAAGAGCTCATTTCCTGTTATTGAACTGTGCTTCTCAGAATTATGGTGGACATATGCTTAAAGCACTTTTTTTTCCATGTCTTGTATAGTATACCAAACTTTGTTAAGACACTAACAGGAAGTTTCAAATAAGACATAAGAATCGAACATGCGCTAGTGTGTTTAGACCACAACTTTTTCCAGTCTCTGCTTCAGACAAGTAACGACTAGGGTGTTTATTTTTAGCTACAAAGATACAATAAAACAGAGAGACACACTAATATAATGAAAGAGAAAGAGATGTGGTTACAGTGCATGAAGTTAGACTAATTTAAAAAAAATGTAGAGTTTACTTTTGAATATAACTTCCTTATGTGATGGACAGAAGCATTTTTTGCACAAGTCTAGTATCTCTCGCTCTCTCATATATATATATATATACACACACACACGCACGCACACACGCACGCGCACACACACACACACACACACACACACACACACACACACACACACACACACACACACACACACACACACACACACACACACACACACACACGTGTGTATATATATGTATCAGAGCCGGTATTTGTATCTGTATTTGTTGATGGGGGAAAAGTATTTGTATTCGAGTAAAATTCAAAATAGGCGTAAAAATCCAGTTTTTTGCATTACACTTCTAATTAATGTTATAGTGTAAGTATTCTTTAATTATATCCATTATAATAATTATGGATATGCTATATTAGCAGATGTTTTTGCATAAATCCAGTAATGAACATGTAACAAGGAATGTCACTGAAAAGAAAATAACACCAGCCATTGACTCATCCATGGTTAAACCAACAACTAATAAAATACCATTGTGAACATCATGAACCCCAACCACCACCAGTCTTTGTTGGAGGATGCAGAACAGACAGTGAAACTGACTTGCAGGGGCAGAACATGGCTGTGATGATGAATTGGTGCTGGTGGGGGTAGTTGGCAGACAGTACCAGGAATAAAATGCTTTAAGTGCATATGATTATGCATAACAGATGTTGACAGATGTTTGATATCTCTGCCTCTGCTGATCTGACTTTTGCACACATTACATATCAGTTTGGTTTCATCTGCAGCACTGAGTGTAAAATGCTTCCTCACAGAACTTGATCAAGTTGTTTTGGCTGGGGGAGGACCAAGAGGTGGCAGCAGGAGCACTCTTTTCCATTTGGTTGGCCAAATCCATGTGGGGAGTTTCAGCTAAGTTAATGAGTGAATGGACAACGGGAAGCTCTGCTAAGGTTAACT
Source organism: Oreochromis niloticus (assembly GCF_001858045.2). Classification (NCBI taxonomy): domain Eukaryota; kingdom Metazoa; phylum Chordata; class Actinopteri; order Cichliformes; family Cichlidae; genus Oreochromis; species Oreochromis niloticus. The sequence continues at coordinate 21,635,848 of NC_031975.2, forward strand.
AGCCTATAGCCTATAGGCTATATCTGACAGAGCAACTTATATGTACCGTATAACTCCCACAAGTGCATGCAATTCGACACAACTACACAAGCATTGTTTTATCCTTTTGAACCGAACCTTAACGTTACTCTGTCAACAGCCTATTGTCTAAATCCGGTCCCCAATCTTTTGTGCGCCACGGACCGGTTTATGTCAGGCAATATTTTTACGGACCGGCATTTAAGGTGTCGCGGTTAAATACAACAAAATAAAACCAGTACCGGTACCAAAAAAAATAAAATAAAATTTATTCATAACACACAGGAAAAGACACAGGGAAACTGAGGTAACAATAAAAACAATAAATATTAACAATAAAAACGAATAAAAACCCTGAAGACCGTAAATTTCACACCCAAACCTCAACACTCATG